>NT_176455.1:629742-644136 GCF_000188095.3 Bombus impatiens
CTCGAGGAAGCCGCCGCTCGTGCCGCTCCTGCCCATGCCGGCACCCATTCCTCTCCTTCACCGGCTTCCTCCTAACTCGACCACCGTTTCCTCCCCTCTAACCCTCCTTCTTCGCCTTCTTCCCTTTTCTTTTATCTATCATTTAGATTTCTCCGTCTTTTTCCTTCAAAATCAATCCTCGATATCCGATCGGTCTCCTCTCGCACCTCTGCCGCTCTATTCTATCCACCACTTTCTCTTCCTTCGATATCTCGGATTAATAATCCTCCGTCCTTCGTCTCAACGACCGCGTTCTTCCTCTTGAAAATTCTCTTCTTCTACTTCATGCTGGATTTAACTGACACTCAGGAGGACCACCAGTGTTCCCTTGTCCGGCAGCCGAATTTCTCTCTCTCCCTTTCTTCCTTGTGCACGATCCACCGCGTCGCTGCACCGCCTTTATTCCATGCTAGCTCGGTAATCTGGCCGTCTAGTTTTCAGCCTTTCGTTTTATCTCTCTTGAACCAACCCGGTTCTTCTCGTTCCTGCCTTCTTCGTCCCTTATATCCTTCGCGTGGATGATGCTGGTTTGACTCGCGTCTCTGGGCCAACGTGGACGATCGGGGAGAGAAAGAGAAAGACAGAGAGAGGGAGGCTCTCCTCCGCTTTCGATGCTCGTCCCCGCCGTAAAAGGACTCGCTTCGAGGCCACGATCACTACCGCACCGGCTGAAAATGAAAGGAGAAACGTGTTAGCGATGCCTGCTGGCTACATCGGCCGCGCTTTTCACATCTCGTCTTTTTGCCCGTTTTTTTCTTTTTTTTCTTTTTCTTGCCTTTTTTCATTGCCCTGTCTCGATAGATCTCGAGCATGCCCCGGGTATTTTGCTCGACTACGGAGATACAGGAATTTTAACAGCGGAATCACCGTCGATTAGACGGTACTCCTGTTTGTACGGTAGAACCTCGATAATTTGGGAAGCTCGAGAACCTCCGCACGTATCGAGATTTCGTTCGTTTTCTTCGGATCCGCTGTGAAAACCTCTATAAATCGAGATGCCAGCCCGCTTTGTCTCGATTTATTCGTCACGCGCTTAAGCGCGTCGCTTTACAAGCAGCTCGATCTCTGCACGCTCCAGCTTATCTCCATAGGGAAACTTAACACTAATCTTATCAGGCTCGGTCGAATGACCGGTTTTCAAATTTCATTTAAAATTGTACAGTCATTGAGACTTCTTTTGTCCGTCTAATTTTACGCAAATTATTCTATTAAAAAAAGTCGAGAAATTGATTAATCAGATGATATGGGAATTTACGTGGAACTGATAACAAAGTGACGTCGAATCGATACGATTAAACAAATTTAACACGAGCAGAAGACATTTATGTTCGTAATTCATGTAGTCCAAGTCCGATTTTTTAAATAAATAAATATATACACATACGTGCAATTAAAAGACGATGGGATCTATGCAAATTCTGCAAGCCTTCGATTTTCCAACCTAATCTGTCTCTTGCTGCGGAAACATCGATGTAATAAAGAGAATGAAATTCCCGGAAGAAGACACGAGCAGAGCGTGACAAACCCATTCTTCTCGATCTCTCAATTTGCAACAAGTCTGATTAGGTTCGCGAATATAAGTTTCTCGAAGGCAGAAGATAAATCTACGAAGCTTCACGAACGATCAAATACAGAATCGTGTTCGAAATATCGCAATTAATAGAAATAAATTCCACAATCAATTAAAAGGACAATCTCGATAACATAGGGTCGACCGCGTTTCAACGTTGCTTATCGTGATTTCTGCCTGTGGTCGTCAGCTTTGCGCGCTAATTTTTCTTTTCCACGCTAATCGCACCGTGTCAAATTGCCGTAAGCATGGAACGAGGGTTAACGAGCGAGAGACGAAGAAGGATCGAGACACGATTCGCGCTATTCCTCGCAACGATCGATCAAATTGTTAAATGATTGGCATAATTGCGGAGTATAGCACGGACTAACTACGCCAGATAAGAGTCAATTAATAGCGCGATTTAAGAAGGGCGCCGTTCACTGGCAGTACGCTGTTGGCAAAAGAAAAAGAAAGAAGAAAGAAGAAAGAAGAAAAAAGGATGGCGAGAACGCGACTAACCTTGGCAATAAGGAATACAAATCTAACCACTCGACATGCAAATCCGCCGGCTGAATATTCCAGTTCCACGAGGCGTGATTAATCTCCTTCCACCAGGCGGCAAACTTTATGGATAACACTACGGTTACGGTTGCAGGCTACGGAGAATTCTGGGGCCAAGCCATTAAACGTGTAATGTGCATATTGCGCGCCTTGTGACACACAGCAGAAATTTCGCCATGGCGGCGCGACGCTCTAAAACCCGAAGACGCGCCTTCTCGATGCTTGCAAAGTGTCGGCTAACCGTTCTAAACTTTATTTAGCTTAGCCCTTAACTGGTTAGCTGTTACTGCCTCAAAGAAAAGCGTGTATTTAGAATGTGTGGCGAAAAGTAAGCGACGACGAGTATACTCGTCAAATACATAGTATATTGCAATACAGAATTAAGTTGTAACGAGACGACTGTTTTCTATTTTTTCATTTTATTATCGCAATTTACTGCAATTAGTAAATTGCAATTCGAACGAAGCGACGAGTATACTCGACGTAAGACAGAATATTGCCATTTCTTCGTGACGAGTATACTCGTCAAACGCATAGTATGCGCGGCTGTTGCAATATAGAATTAAGTCGTAATGAAACGACTGTTTTATTCTTTCATTTTATTACCATTTCTTCATGACGAGTATACTCGTCAGAAACAGCTAACTGGTTAAACCTAACGATCGGCTTCTTCCGATTCCGTGTCCGAAGATCGAATTAACCGCTTAAAGAGGACCGTAAAATAAGAATGGAAGAAAATCAGCGCTTCGATCAGAAGCAGAAAAATCCGCGGGAAAATTCGATATGTGCTTGTATCAATAGATGTTAATAATACGTGTTGATGTAATAACCGTGTGTAATAATATGAGCAGAAAGGAAAGGAACGTAATGTCTCGCCTAAGGACTGCGCGCACCAAAATAACCCACGAATAATTACCTGGCTAATTAAAAGAGCATAGCAGCCTTACTATAATATATGCCGTAACCAGCAATTAACGTCCACATACTCTGCGAATGTAGATATAGAGAAATAGACGAACACAGAGACACGGAATAGAACCTGATACAGCCCTAACATCGCGAAACTACATATCGAACGCATTAAGCTTCCTCAAAGAAATAAATGTGTACACTAAAATCTAATTGGTCTAAGTCCTAATATCGTAATGGTCGCTAATGGTCCTGTAGTTGATACGAAGGTTAAACGCGTAATAAAAAGAAAAAGAATGTGGGGACCCAGTTATTTCAAGTTACCGCTCTTAATATAGAAAACGGTGTTGCTAATTGAGAAATGGATGGCAATACCTGCAGAAATATATTTGAAAATATTACGTTTGGAAATACATATATGTGTTACAAAATAATTGTATAATTCTAAATTATACAGATTATAAGCGAAGAGCGTTTCTTTCTTTTTAAATAGTAGAAGTATAAATTTAGGATGATACAAAATTTGGAAATATTAGGTTTGAAAAATACGTGTATGTATATTTCATTGAAGGGTATTTCTTTTTTTTATGATAGAGGTGTAAGTCTTTAACGATGCTTGCTTACGCAATTCCGAAAAGCCTTCATTTACTATGGGCAAAATAATCTTCTCGGAGAAGAACGCTAGCGCTGTACAAAGTTCTTTTTGCCATGCAATGTTTGCTAGCAGATGCGAAGATGCATTAGCCACGCGTTAAATTTCTTCCACAAATTTTCGTGGTTTGATGCTTCAGTGCACATAACAGTACCTATTATCTGTCGTTTTAATAGCATTCCCTTTTTTTAAACAGTAGAAGATAAAATGTTGCATAACATAAATCAACAATTATTTCCATTATGAAAGGAAACGAAGAACGAATGTGAAGTTTGAAAATGCACGTTAATCGTGGCAAAAAGCATTTCTCTTGTTTTTTTCTCAAATACTTTTCACAATTTAGCTCAGTAAAGACTATTAGCTTTTCGCGTTTTTCCTTTCAGTTGAAGGAATTTATTACCGAAAAAAGACGAAACGTTTCATTTAACAACTAAATCTTCCTTAACTTTTTCCAACAACCTAGTAGCTTCGCTGTGAGGCGCAATTTCCCGCCAAAAATTGCAACACACCACGCTGCTCATAGTCTCGTGCGGGAGAACTCGTCCCTTTATCGAGCCAGGCGACTGTAACCTCGTTAAATTCTTTTTGGCCGAAGCAGAAACAGGGGAAACGAGACGGCGAGGCAACTTAGAGTTTTAATTCTCGTCGGACGCCGGTTATTGCACGCTTTATTCCGCTTAAAAATAGCCTGTGCTGCTCGGCTGTTTAAGCAGCAGATAAAACGAGAACATCATCGCTAGCCTCCGTGATTCCATGGTGGGCGAACATGGAGAACAGGCTCGTGCCGTGATCCTCCCTTTTGATTGTTTCTATTACCGTAATTTACGATTACCATTATTCTCGGCACCGTTTCGTCGACGCTACGCTCCGCTCCGCTCTGGATCGACTCGATACAACGTCGAAACAGCGTCGTTCACGATTTATCGGAACACCCTGTGTATCAAGTTCTTCACGCTCGTTGGAAATTTAATATGAAACTCGCTGCGACATACGTATAATATAATAATGCTATTATAAGTGTTAGGAGTACTCTCCATTGGTTATAGAGAGGAGATAAGCTTGGAAAATTGTCGGAAAATTATTGAAAGAATCACTGGCAAGAATTTTTAAGATACAATTAGGAAGGTAATTATTAGAAATTATTGAAAGAAGATCTTGAACCGTGAGCAATCTACGTATTCAATGTTGTAATAAAAATCTCATCGATCGTATATGTAACAAAATTAATAATATCAGAGTCTTCCTTAGATCAACGCTTAATTTTGTCACTCGTTTTATCGATTCTTTTCTTGCTACATATTCGTTGGTTCACATTACCCGTCTGAGCTTTCTTCTTGATGCAATTCAAATTTCTCAATGGTGTCTAGATGAGAGAATTATATCATAGACATTTTATTATCGTAGAATAATTTATTGCTGTTCTATAAAACCGTACTATTTCTGTTACAACTTCCCCATAAAATATTTATCACATTACATTTACGTATTTTCTCTTCGGTTTTATTCGCAATGTTGTAGAATTAAATAAAAATGCAAAATTCAAACAAGAGGAAGACCTAGGATATCCTCTACGTATAATTAACAATACTCCCATAGATATTTAATAATCTTCAAAGAATTAATTTTTCTATTAGATAGGTTGAAACTTGCTCGACAAATCGCAATTATATTCGATCGTTGAAAACGGAGAAATAATAAGCTATACGTGAATCGCTGCTCGTTCTGTCAGTCTCTTCCGGTCTATTGTTCCGGTCTTCCGGTGCCTAGTATGGCTTTTTTCGTCAAGTTAGGTGAATCCTTTATTCTTATTTCCGTCACGATCGAATCCACGGCTCGACTTCCGTGTTCACCACGATTCGATCGTTCGATTTCCGTGCATATACGCGTGAACAATAGAACCGTCGACTGCAGGCGAATAAAAATATTTGTCGATAGCTGATCCCGCCTTATAATAGGCGCGATCATCGAGAACGTTCTATGAATCATTTTCCACTTCTCTTTCCTTTTCCTCCATTTCTCCTCCCCTTTCGTTCATCCTAGCGATTATTATTGTTTCCCAGATTCGTCATTTTCTCTAATCACGCGACTGGTCACTTTTGTTCTCGCCCCTTTTTAACGAGTCCGCCGCAATCACCATCTCCTTCCTCGGTTATTTACCTATTTAATTGTACGCGACTCCGAGACGTGTAATTTTGCAGCTGAGTACACGCTTCCTATAATAACAGCCGAGAGATCGTTCCGATAAAAAGCGCGAGTTTATGCGAGGATGATCCTCGTAAATCGTTGAAAAGAGTATCGTGTGCGTGATTGAATGAAATGATTTCCTGTGACATAAATAGTTGCTACCGAATATATGCTAATTTCATTTTAAACAGCGCTGTATAACTCGGATATTTTTCATTTTTAGAAAGGCTTCTCCTATGAATTGTTTCTTTGAGATATTCCAATTTCTTCTATTTCCTTTTTTTTTTTTTTTTAATTATAGGACGATTTTCGTTTGATTATTTATTGTGTATTTTTAAAACGATACAAGAGATGATTTTCACGTTACCTATCGGTAGAACAAAGTCGGCAGAATAAAAATTCGCTGCTTAAATTGATCTCGATTCCAGACCTATAAATAGTTATTTCAATATTTTTCTTTTTTTTTCGATCTCTGGCGAATCAAAGCTTCGAGTTGTTCTTTTCTGCTTCTTGTTTCCTTTTTCAAGTGGCACGAAAGACGTAAACGACGCTCGTATCAGTCGATACTCTCACCAGCGGCTCTAAAATTCTGCGCGTGGTCAAGTCCAGGCTAGACGAAACTCGTAATCCGAACGTGCTGAAGTGAATTTAAGGCTTCTCGGTAAGAGGTGAGGCCTTAAAGAACACGAGTCACAGATAACTAAGCCAGTAAACCGCAAGGCAAACACTTGATACTCGTTTTGTCTGTTTGCTTGTAACTTCGATCGTCTTTGCTTCGTTTTCAACCTGAACTATCGTTTCGCGTTAGCACACTTGGCTAACAACTGGTGTTTCTACCGAATTACGCAACAACCATCGTCTACCGTTTGCATATTCGTCCCGTCGAGAGAGAAGAGAAATTATTTGCAAAAATATCTTATACTATGAAAGTCGATACTTACGCCCATCGTAATTGTGTTATAAGTAGAAAAATTTGGAGAAATTATGCAGATTGCGCGACAGGCACAAAGAGGAGAACGTAAAACGCGTATTATTGTTAGAATTTCCTTTGTACGGGACAGTTAAGGACCCGAGGAAAAAGAAGCAGCGGAGGAATCGCTGATAAGGAGAATTGAAAACGAAGCACGAAAACTATTCTACCATATAATTAGAATGCATATGCAAGAGGCAATGAAACTAAGTTACGGTCATTTCGCAGGAACAAATAAAACGAACTCGGAGATTCAAGATCTCATTACACGCGTCTCCTCCTGAACACTCGAATAGTACAGCAAATAGGCGTAGCAGTAAGTGTAGTAATACAGGCTGATAAAGCTAGATATAAGAGCATTAGGTAAAATTAAATATAAATAAAAGTTAATTAAGGTACAAATGCATATGTTTCCTTATAAAACCGAGTCGGATAGTTTTAGAACATAAATGAGCAAATAGAAGGAGGGGAGAAACAAATGTAAAGCGTTCGACTTTCCAGCGTACGTGTAAGTGGCAAATCGTGATGGAAGATACCCTGAATTATGCGGTAAAGAGTACACACAAATATTAGAATTTCTTTAAATTTCATCAAATCGTAGAATGTAAATGGAAGAAACAACAACGAGGAAAGATACCAGGCGAATGCCAGGATTTCTTTTTCACAGCCAAGATGTTTAGAAATAAAATTCACTAACTCGTAAATTGGTCGAAAAAAAGGAAAAATGAAAAGGGGAATATACGAGACGTTAGTCCTTCGCGAGTTTAATATATCTTAAAACGTACACTATACAAAAATACCAAATTTCTTAGCACGTGTTTTCATCGTGCAAAGATGAATCGGTAAAAAGTTTTTATTGCGTGCAGCGTCTAATAGCGTCGTGTTATACGAAAGAGGATTCGGTAGCAAAAGAGCAAGTTCAAAAAATAAAAAAAAGAAAAGAGACGGGTGAAAAAGGAAAGAATAATAGAGGCGTAAAAGGAAGGCGACGAGTGCTAACGAGTTTCGCGTCGATGGAGAGGAACACTCTGTTTTCGAAAAGGAAAAAATATGAAAGGACGTAGAGAACGTGTGTTCAAAAATGTTCCTGCTGGCAGGTGCGGCCGACTGGTCCAGAAAAAAGGAGATAAAAGTGGGCCGGGATGCAAGCCAATGCAGATGCACATGCACCAGATGCAGTTTACAGATATTGCTGCCAATACTTTTGCTCGCGTTTTTTTCTTTTTTTTCGTCTGTATTTCCCCTGTTTAGCTTTCCAGCTTTCCATCGAATAAAACATTCATTTATCGACACCATAGTGGCGATTAACTTTCTCTCGCTGTTCGGCTCCTACGTTTCAGAAGGTTTATCGCGCATGGTTAAAATAACAAGGAATACGACGAGTACACAAAAGTACCAAAAATCGCTATGTGTCTCGAGGAATATAAAAATCTAAAGAAATGGCAGTAAGAATTTCGTTAGGAGTTAGAAAATTCTTTTGTCGAATATTTATATATTGCAGGCAACGAAAATTATCATTGATATCTGCTGCGTCAATTTCCAATCAAACGTTAGGAGAACGTTCAATAGAAAAACTGAAAAAGCGATTCCAATTTTTCGTGTATAACGCGCGACAGCGATCAGAGTTTCATGATAAAAATATATTTAAAAAATCTTGACAAAATTAAGGGACGAAAGAGTGGAATATATTTTGTGGTATTAGTGAGAGGGCGAAATATTGGAACAGGGGGAGGAACGGCAAAAAGATGTACAATGAGAATAACGAAAAAATTAAAAATTAAAAATTCCTGTAAAAATTCATGGAACGGGATTTACGATAGAAGTGCCGGTTGTAATCCCGATGGAATAACTCTCTACAACTCGCTGTACGATTTTTAGGAACACGATTATTGATTTATCGAAACTACTACGGTTTTAAGTTTTATAAGTTCGACAATGAAACTCGAAGCATTAAACGTTTCCATTTTTATATCCTGAAAATGCTTTTTCTATAAAAAGGGCTCAATTTTATCACAGGATTCTAGTTCCGTTAAATTTATTCGAAAATCCTGGAATGTTAGAATATAGATCGATGATCGTAATTAAAAAAAGAAAATTTCCATCGCTGCATATTCTAGTTATTTTCTATATTATACATTCTCTTTCGAGCGAATATTTTCTGAAAAATGTACTTTCCCCAGTTCTGAAACCATGTGATCGTATCTCTAGATAATTACAACGCGAATTAATGAATTTCCCAATTTTGACTGTTTGTCTTCGACATCGGTCGTTACACGGATCAAACGGCAAATCCATTAAATTTGTTAAATGTTTCCTTATTTCACAAAAGAAGAAACTCAAATCGCATAGTGAAAATCGCTAAAACCGCACAATCAGCGAAATCTGTTCTCCCAATTAAGCAGATCGCGATACAAAGTGGTATTTAATTTCTACGTCCTGGCGTAATTAAATTTAATGCTACTTAATGGTATTTAATTTCTATTTCCTAACACCACAAGCGGCATAAATTCCCGAATAATATATCGTGGTGTGCATTAAACGCATGATCGAGCCATGAATAATTCACGTGGTTCGCGAGCATAAATTTCCGCGAGTTCCACGATTCCAAAAACGATCGTCGGGGTTTGCCGAAAATTCCGGTGTCGAGCCTTCCAATTTGTATTCATCGTGTACAGACAGACGTAGCTCGGCCGAAACTTTGATCCTCAATTATGAGCAACGTCGTTAACGAACGTTCAATATAATTACAAGGCAACGCTCCGGGAAAAGCTGTACACGGGGTTCAATGTAACATTAACGAGACGCCGTGCTCTCTTTTTCTCTTTCAGCGAAACGTTTACACGTGTAAACAGCGACGATTCAAAAGAGGGGTTGAAAGAGCACAAACACACCCTTGGCGAACCGCCACTAATTTCCAGTCGCCCCCTACTTTCCCTTCCTTTTTCTCTCCTTCCTCCTCTCGCCTATTTCCTTTTTCCATCTTTTGTTCCTTTCTTTTTTTTTTTGTTTGCACCTTTCCTTCCTCTACTCTAGGGTTTCATAGTTTGAATCTCGAGCACGCAGGAAAACACGGCCTGAAAGCGCGATAGATCGACGCGATTCTTTCGATTCCTGAAGAGAGATACGACTCGACACGCGCGTTATTTTGCAATCGTGTATTTTTATCTCGGCGTTTGAAGGGAAACGCATAGAGAGAGAGAGAGAGAGAGAGGGAGAGAGAGATGCTTCAGAAAACGAGAACGTTGTGATTCTTTCCTCTTTTTCTTTTCTTTTTCTAAAAACAGCGGAGGTTCGTTTATAATTACTGGTGTTTCCCTTGATTTTTTTTCTTCATACTTTTGAGAAATTGAAATCTTGTCGATTCTTTGTTTAATTATTATTATTAGATTTAGGGGCTTCTGATTTCTTTGCTTCGACAATGATTGTCAGAAACACGTGGGTATTTTTTTACCAAATTGATATTAACAAAATTGATGTTTACCAAATGAGGTCGCTTCTATTAGTTGCTAAAGCGTTTTAATTATAATTGTTTAGGTGTATTGTACAGTATATTGCAAGTTGATAGTTGTACCGTAGAAAATCTTTCGAAATGGACGAATACGACGTGCTAATGACACGTTTGAAACCCCCGAAGAATCACAGATACGTCATCTGATCATCGTGAAAGTTTAAAATGCGAAATAAGTTTTCTTAATATTAAGACTATCTCCTGTTTGTCCAGAAATGAATACATTCGTATTTTAAACCACCCTGTATATAGAAATATATAGAAAATCCAGAGCAAAGTATACATCATATTGGAAGAAATAAATTTCTATTTAAATTTAATTTGTTTAATTACGACCATAAAGATACAAATTTACGCAGACGCGCAATTTATATCTAATTGCTAGCGACGTTGCTTTCAAGTAAAAAAAATACATGTCATAATATACATGTCTATATAGCGGATGAAATAAATTTCTATAATTTCAATTTGTTCAACCAGTTAGCTGTTTCTAACGAGTATACTCGTCATGAAGAACTGGCACTGCTTTGTGTTACGACGAGTATACTCGTCACGCGTAGAAAGTAATTACAATTTGTTGTTCGAATCGCAATTTACTAATTGCAGCAAACTGCAGTAATAGAATTAAAAAATAAAACAGTCATCTCGTTACAACTTAATTCTATATTACAACAGCTACACGTGCTCCGTCTTTGACGAGTATATTCGTCGCCGTTTACTTTTTGCGACACATTTTAAGTAGGCAACAGCTAACTGACTAATTACGATCATAAATTTATATCTAACTACATACTTAAGGAATGCTGATTTCAAGTACAACTATTCGAGTACAAAATACACCTTACACAATGTCTATGTGGCAGACGAAATAAATTTCTATGCAGATTCGATTTGTTTGTGTGCACAGAAATATGAATTTACAGGAATATGCAAATTACGTTCGATTATAAAGGTTATCGGTTTCAAGTACAGGGTTAAGGGATCGAAACTAAAACGAGCGTCGCAGATAGAAGCTGAACGATGACCCAGAACACCAGATTTCTCTGGCGCTCTGTATATATTTCCCCTCGTCTCTCCCGGTTTAAATTTGATTTACCTACTTTTGCACGTGCATGCTAACCTGTATACCTGTCTTCTTGGCCCGCCAGTGCATTCGAGGTCACATAAATTATCGTCTGTAACACGTACACCTCCTGAATATTTATAGAAAACATCACGCGTTCCCATAGCCTGCACGATCTTGCATAATCGTTAAATAACATTCATCGTCGTAACCGTCGTGTCACGTGAAAACGAAAAACGACGCGTGTTCAACTATAGAAACAATCGTCGATTTCATGTTTAATCTGGTTCAATTTCGCGCCGGTAAATATCTCGCCGAGAGACTATCACTCGGTCGAGTTGTATTTTTACGTCTCTGTGAAATTATCGCGCGACAGAAAATTGGGCCAGATATATAAATTGCAGGAGAAAACAACCACGTATCACCTCATCGAATTTTTATGCGTTTTAAAATTATAACACGCGGGGAAATTGGAGCAGATATGAATTTTAGAGGATACGATTGTTTATCGTGCTTCTGCTATACGAGGGAGAGCGACGAAAAATTATCGTTTCAAATGTTGCACGAATGTCACGAAAGCTCGTGCAATTTTTACGCTTTTCAAATTATGACCCCTAGAGAAATTCGAGTAGAATGTAAATTTTATGTTATAGATAATTTTCTTTTACAGGTAGTGGGAGAAAGTTTGATCTTTTTATCGCTTTTCTGGGATACGAAGAAGACGTTTCAGCAAAGTTAAGGCGCTTTAGCTACTCTCCGAATGTCAGAAAAATCTGTGGTACGTCGATTCGTCGAATTTTGATATATTCAAGTTATGATACTTCGATCATAGATCGAGGAAGATATAAATTGATCCTTCGCGAAATTAGTACCTTGGGTATTACTCAAATTCCACGAATACACGACATAAATCAAGGGATCGCGAAGTTATTGTTTTTCTGTAAAATTACCTCGTTCCAAAGAATTACAGCAGAGATCATCTCAGAAGATAAGATTACCATAATTTTCGGATATAAGAAAGATCGACGAATCTTCGCAAAGATTTTAGATATTTCGAGTATAGTCAAATTCGTACGTTTTTAAAATTATGATTCACGAAAAAAAAAAAAAAGAGAAAGAGAGGAAGTTTTTCGTAAAATTAACATCTTGAATAATCATCAAATTCCACGAACGATGTACATCGTTAGGAAACGAGTAATAATTCCAGCAGAATGGGGAAACCATTAAGGAAAATGGAGAGCGTTATTCAATCGCGATAGCCGAGTGAACAGGATCGATAACAGGATCGTGCATTCCAAATCTTTCGGCATTTATGGACGTGGCAAACGGTAAATGGAAATGTCGAGATTCTATTTATGGTGAAGTTTATGGTAAATAAATTCGATCGGCGTTACGCGAAACGCCGATCACCGATCCGACTAAACGTACCGCGAGTTTTAAGGCGATCACTCTGCGGATAAAATGATTGCACGTGATAGCGCGAAGTGACAATTATACTTGCAATTTTCCTTTTTCCATCATACGGAACGACATCATACGTCGTGACAACTAATTGTGTGATTTGTTCGATGCCGTAAATCAGATGCGATAGAGATCATGAAAACGATAGAATTTTCTTTTTTCTTCTCTTCGAGAATTTTTTCAACGTCTCGTCTCTTTTCTTCCTACTCTGTTTCCTTGAAAATGAAGCCCTAGACGAACAAATTTTACTCCATATTTGTTGCCTACTTTCTCTTCTACGATAACATCCTATTGATCGTTTACTCGTATCCAATCGATAACTATCCATGTTCAAGTATACTTGATAAATTTTCGAGCTCGATTTTCTCGGAAGCTAAGCAAGAAAATGAAACAATTTTGTTCTACGTCATTTTCTCATCTTCTCATAAGGAGTCGCACCGTGCACGCTTTTACGTGTTATTCGGTCGTATATAAACTTGACCAATATGATAACAATAGCCGAGTCTCGTAACAGCGTTAATGAAGTTTCAAAAAGATTCACGTAACACGCATAATACGTTCGTTAAAGATTAGAAGGAAAAAGCTGTAAAAATCGTAGGAACCTCGCGAGTTAGGTCGACGGGAATAATTTTCTTAGAAGGTGTCACGGATACAAATCGTGGCATTATCGCGCTAGAGACGAACGAAAACGCGGCCGGAGGTTCTTATTTCGGCGGCACGAAATGCCGCTCGAATCGTTCGCGTGCCGTGACGTTACGTGAGCCCAAGAATCGGTCTGTAATTTGCAGCAAAGGCGAGGTAATTAAGATTTGCTGCTCGATCGTTTCAGTGATTCGCGCGGAACGCCTTGGATACCGATGTACGCAGACGTACAAGAAGAACTCCATAACATAGGAATTTCACCTAACGATATTGTTAATTGGTACGTCTAAAATGGAAATCGTAGCTTAAGTTTATGACCTTTTTCATTAACTTGTCATTAACAGCGATATGTCAGATAAATTAAGTATTCTGAAATGGTTGCCCGACTTGATCTACACGCTTGGAAAATTCTTGGCAACGAAGGGAGCTTTCGTTGTTTCATGGGCCTCGGGCTACAGTTACATGTTAAACGTGTTTATTTCCAACTTTTTGTGACCTACATAACGAGAGAAAATGGAACTCGAAGATTGGAGGAAAGGATATCTTAAGTCACATTCTCTGTCCTTTATGAGACAATAGTTTCCAAATTGACTATGTCGTTATGAAAACTGCTCTCTCACTTGACTTTGAAGCTAAACGTGTATTTTATTTATTATGATATTGCTGGTCGTACCATTGAACTATTGGAAAACATAAAAATGTTAAGAATATTAACCACAAACATACCGAGACACCTTCATGTTTGGTATATTTATACAGGGTGGTTGGTAACTGGTGGTACAAACGGAAAGGGGGTGATTCTACGCGAAAAAAGAAGTCGAAAATATAGAATAAAAATTCTTTTTTTTTTTTT
>NT_176455.1:644539-667694 GCF_000188095.3 Bombus impatiens
CGAAAATATAGAATAAAAATTTTTCGTTTGGGGCTTTGTTTTCGAGAAAATCGACTTTGAATTTTCGCTCGGTACGCGTGCACTTTATCGCGTCTCGTTATAACGGATCTCACTGTAGATCGTTGTCTCAATAGAAAAATTTAAAAAAAAAAAAAGAATTTTTATTCTATATTTTCGACTTCTTTTTCCGCTTGTACCATCAGTTACCAACCACCCTGTATATTGTATAGTATCATATTGTTTAATGTATATATGTATATACCTATATAATATATACTATATATAAATTGCAATGAGTCAGACTAAAGTATTATTGTTAGAAGACCGCGAACAGGTCAGAACTGATAAAATTAATTGTCAAAGTAATTAAATATATAATTATATATAGCTGAAACGGTGATAAGTAAAGAGTAAGACTGGACTAAGTAAATGTAAGGAAACCAGTTGTAGAAAACTTGTGAAGAGTCATGCGTAAGACCGGAAGCACCTCGAAGCCGAAAGACAAGAGACGATAAAAATACAAAAAAGAAAAGATACAATACAATAATGATAACTTTGGCTAGACCTAGGTTTTTCTCACTATCAGCTGTTTCATGTTAAGATACCCTTTTACATTAAAATCAAAGATAAAAAGAAATACACTCATCGTGTCCTCTTCCTGTGCTCTTCGCGTTTAACAGATTTATATAGGCGATAAATCAAGCGAGAGAAGGGCTGAACGAATAAATTCTTCCTGTTGCAACAACTATGAGCTGGATGTAGCACATGTAGGCAATCGAAACTAATAATAGACTGTACCGGGTCTATAGTCGATCGTCTACAGTTTATGTACGAGGCTTCGTATCCTCACATGGAGAACTTTGGAGTTCAACTCCACCCAAGCAGAACCTGCGATTCTCAGATTTCTAATATACAATTATCCTACATATCCATAGAAGGCGTCCTAAATATTTAGAAATCCTTTCCGCGCACAGGTACGTGTTCTTTTATCCTCTTGGTAACGCTATTTGTTGTTTTTACCGCAGGTGAGTCTTCTGCCACTTCGTGCGATTTTTTTATTACTGGACTTTTCTTTTCCTACAGCTTTTTTATTCTTCTCATTTGCCTTTTTTATTACTGCAGCTGCATTTTTAATGGCATTGCACTCCGTTTTTCGCAGCCATAGATTCTCTTCCTCGATGCTTCCGTGTTGTTTCGTTCGTTTTATTATTGTAATTCCTCTTTTTCTTCTCGCACTGCTTTTTTTTATCACTCAAAATTTCTCTTTTATATCCCTACGTTGCTGCCTCTTTATTGCTGCAACTCCTTTCTTGGTATCCTTACACTGCTACAAACGCGATACAAAAACATATAATCACGGTTCTCGAAAGAGTGAAAAATCGACGTTACACGCGTACTTTTGGAAGAGACAGAAAGACACAGTTCCAAGATAACTACGCTGTTATAAACGAATCTCCAAGTCCTTGTGTCCCGAAACTGGCGCAGATTGCTTCTTTCAACCCCCGAAACGCATGTACTTTAGCTCTTGACCTATTTTACGACGTTTAAATTGCTTAATCAAGCGAAAATGAAATGTCTAACGTACATGATCAAGTAGAACAAAATTGTCGTTCAAGTGGTCGACACTTTTTATCTGAAAGCAGCTCTTCTTAGCTATACAATGTTGTACTAAACTACATATTTTCAGCAACGAAAAGGCATAAAAGTCAGAAAATCGACAACACTATGCTTATCGTATTTTCAAATTTATTTTCCTCGGCAGCAAAGCGTCTTACGAAAAAATTTTCCTCCACATTTCCGATTTATTTTCACACGACCTCTTGCAGATTATCTAGTTCTGTACAGTTCAGAATCGGACATGTTTGAGCATACCCGACCAAATTTTCAAGCCCGATTTTCTCGAAAACTAAGCGGTGAACAAGAAAATTGTATCCTACAGCTTTTTCTTATTTTTCCACGAAAAACCCCGTGGCACCCGCTTTTACGCGTTACTCTGTGCATTTAATTATCCTGACGTATACGTAATAACGTTGGTCCGCCAGGAAACGCATTCCCTGCAACCATAGTTCGATCCAAATGACTTTCGCCGGTCGAACGGCATATTTCTTCCACTAACTGTACCTTGACTCTAGTCTAGTTTCCATTAAAAAAATGTGTAACGCTACGTGTAGCCCTGGGTGTCATTGCACGAATTGATGGCACTACGTGATACTTCAATTTATAGGCGCGCTATATCGTGGACGCTCCTGTAACAGTAGGAAGCTGGTTACATCGACTAGTTAAAAGTTATTCCCCTGCATTAGGCGTCGGTGTAGTATCTAGAACGCGGGACTATATGCGAAGGGGAATCAGTCTATCGAGCAAGTGGGCCTCGTAACTCACGATCTCTGCTGATAACCCTCGCTTAACGATCCGCCGACATCGTTGCTCGTCCCCTTATCGAGATGCTAATAATGGTGCTACACGGTCAAACCTTGCGATTTCTAGATAAATCACGCGGTGCAACGTACTTGAAAAATACCGGCTTGCGCATCTGCGATCCTCAAAGACACGAAGGAAACAATGTTGATGCAGCTAACTGTGGAAAACGACGGTAATTATGAGAAAAAAGTAATTACGTAAGACAGGACCCTTTGTACCTTCCAATAGCTTTTAATATCGTAAGTCTTGTTTCCATGCAACAGGAGTAGTTATTAAACATACGGGTGATAAGAGATTGAGAATTGAATGTTTCTGCGAGAGTATCGGCCATAGTTTGGGTATGATTCAAGATTCAAAGAACGAGAGACGTGGTATGTGAGGTGGAAATTTGACTGAACGTAGCAAAAATGTGTATCGTTGTAGTATCTTTAGAAGTACGATTTGATTAGGAATTATTGGTAAATACCATTGACAATACGCATAAGATACAAATGAGGATGAAGAGCGAGTTGATAATCGCTCAAGAAACTGAAGAGAATTACGGGAAAGAAAGGAAAAGAATTCTACGTGCTTCGTAGAAAATTTTGGGGAGACATTTGAGAATGGAAGAAAGAAATAAGAATTATCGTGATTCCACAATTCAATATTAAATATTTTATTGCTTTGTTTTATATTTTATAACGATGGAACTGCGGTATGCAGCCCAACCCAACATTCCAACAAATATATATATAATAATCTACTAAATAGAGCCAATATGTAATATCCTTATTGCCTAGTAACTTGTAAAGTCTCACATAAACTTTCCAGAGATTATTTATTTAACAGATATCGCTTTCCTTCGTGGTCGGACGCTGCTAACACATAAAAAAATGTATTTATCGCAGAACGAAAGAACCGGAACCGATACGATTGAAATAAAAAATTCCCTGGCAACAGAAATATGCCGAGTCACGTAGAAAATTGATTTGTTTATTCAAACCGCGCGATAAGATACGAAGGAAAACGTCTGGAACCGAAAGCTGCGCAACGATCGCAAAAGAAGAAGCGGAATTTCAGAGTCGATCCCATTTGGGCCAGACACAGTTTTCCAAACTGTGCCATGCAATATTTATGTACCTCTACTTCCTGTTAATTTATGGAAAGCATAAACCTCTGTGAAACCCATGAAACCAAGGAAAATGGCCGATCCATCTCTGGGAATCGAGCACGAATATTAATAGCCCAACGATCGGCTGAAAATTGTCGGTCAGAACGAAATTAAACCGGCGATTTGGCAACATTCGCGGGGATCGGGGAACAATTCCATATGGTGTCAAGGCTAATAGCATTTAATAATAGAAAATGGGTGAGGGAGTGAATCGTGAACAGCCGTGTAGATCCAAAGAGGCTGACGTGGCGTGATCACTAAATGTTGTCAAAAACGACAAAACTATGCGATTGCTGACGAAAGAATTGGAATATTTTGCAGGTACCTTTTACGAATGTATCATGCACGTTATGCGAAAGGTTTTGAAATTTCGTTAGAAATGCCATGAGTGGCGACTGTCGTGATTACATTCATAAAATTGTATTGCAAAGTGTATGTATCGTAAATTGCATTAAAAAATGTGGTACTAAAGGTAAATCTGAAAATGTACATATACTAGGTTGTCCCAAAAGTTTCTGTCGTTTCATAAGGAAATAACAGAAGCTTAGAGCATTTTTACACCTCAATTTTTTATATCTCATTACATGTTCCACTAGTTAAAAGCGATCGCGTAACGTTAGTTATCTTTAAAGCTGCGTCTTGTGTCTTCGAATTTGGTGCAGCATCTAAGTAGTTCCGTTTTCTGATAAGATGAGAATACGATAAGATGAGTCTGGATTGTTTGAATCTGCTCTGTCCTCGCGATCACAGCTTATTTCACGTGTGCGTTTCTTCTTCTGATTTGTGAAAAAAAGTGTTAAAAGTTTTCTACTATACAATACACGGTGTATATTTAAGAATATCGATCACGTGCAGTCTCTAGAAGATCAAACCGTCAAAAATTCTTCGAATCTGCATTGACAATATTATCGTGAACGTTACTGATCGTACGTGGACTGCTCCACGGAAACGTTCGTGTGTGGCACGCAAGTATGTGGTGAAACCGCTGCCATACGTGAGAAACTGGGTGTTAATTAAACGAATGACTGAATTAGCGGCGTTTATCCATGGGAAAGATTGTGTGTTCACTTTCGTACCATGAAAGTAGATCCGCCATTCAGTTTCACCGCGATTGAATTTAAATTCCTCGTGTAACGTCATTCGGAGTGTGCTGTGTCTTGGCAAATCAGATTAACAGTTCCTCTTCTATGATTCTCAAGCTACGGTTTAATAAGTCAATTGCATGCTAATTAGCCGAATTTGTAGGACCGTTTTAAGCGGATAACACATGGAATTAACGGATTTCTAATTACTGTAGTTTATTGGTTTATATCGCTAAGTAGATTTCGCCATAAGCAGATTCGTTAAACTAAAAGCTTTTTGTATTTAGAAAAGACAGGCTTCGATGACGATTAAATTTGGGGACACGTATTAATATTACTACTTCGTGTTTTTGATAGGGTTCAGGACGCGATGTGATATCGGATTCGTTGAAATTTACATTTCCTTCGTAAAATAAATCACTTCGTGGAACTTTTGATTTACAGAACGTACGACTAATTCGTGTTTTTGATTAGATTTTTGATATGATATCAGATTCGTTGAAGTTGACGCGTCCTTCATAGAATAAATAGCCTTATCTAGGATCTGTTTTAGTACAGACCATATGGATAATACTTAATACCTTCGTAATTAATGTAATTTATCGATGTATATCGCTGTTCACAAAGAGTCATGATATGGTCACGCGTTTCTAGGTTCAAAGAGGATTAATTTCGATAATATTCACTGATACAAACGTATTCATCGCTATGTACGTGATACTAATCCAGATTATTAGTATTCGATAGTAGGATCCGATCAACTATCGCTAGCTACACTTAACTTCAATCCTTAATAATTTCTCAAGTTCATCGTCCACATACGATACGTTATGAAGCTTCTCGAAGTAAATGATTTTTTCCTATAATTTTATTTATCCTTGAGAAATGGAGTAGTAACAGCAAATTGCAAAGAAAAGTTCTAGATACGATATTTACAAGCTTAGACTTACGAATGAAAAAGTACTGCAGGCTTATTAATATTTATAATCTTATAATATTAAGATAAGATAAGTCTTATCTTAATATTGTGCCATTGAACAGTCGGAACAAAATACGTAAATTCGCATAATTCTGTATACATCAAAGTCTATTCTTTCGAGATAAAACCAAAGACGTAGCTTTCATCGTCGAGCAATATTCTCTCTCTCTCTCTCTTGACATACAAAAGACAAAAATGATCCGACCAACCGAGCGCGGTAAGAAGAAAACAACCGTGAGTTTTCATCGTTTGAACGATTTCGACAGGAGGGACAGACCTGTCGGTGTCCTGGTTCTATCCGCGACAAAAGAAAAAAAAAGGGGAGTAAATACACGCGCGAAAAATGCCCGGCATCTTTGCTGAAACGTGGCGTAATCTGTAACAAGTTTGTAATAACGTTCTTGCGGGAAAGAACGTTCGACGATTACCGGCCCACGTTCACGACCCACTTCGTCATCTAGCCGCTGGCTAAATACGACAAACATCTCATCTAAAGCTTTCTAACTCTTTTGGAGATAATTAGAAACGAAAATGTATTAAATCGGTGCAAGTAATTCTGTCCTCGATGTTTGAATTTTGCGGCCCAATATCGTCCGTCAAATTTTCTTCAATTGGAAATTATCGACTATATCGAAGAAGAAGAAATTTTCTACTCCATCTAGAAAACGATTGCATTAACGCACGAGTTATTTGAAAGAAGACTGCGAACGAAAAACTTGTGACAACTTGGTTCTAAAAAATGTTTCGATCGCAGAACCTGCAATTCTTACAAATTTCAAACGATCAAACTAATTAGTTGCGGCAGGAAGATCGCATTGTATCATATGGAAATTACTTCGACTAGACACGTGACAGTTTACAAGATACGTGCGGTCGAAATTTTATTTTAAAAAAGGACGTTTCGTATGCATGAGCCTGATACAAAATGCTACGAAGGAGTCCCGATAGAAAATTCTAAAAAGTTTGTGGAAAGGTTCGAAGGAACGAACACAAGAATATCAACGAAAAAGGCTTGACTGATTTCTCTAACAACAGTTTCATCGCAAAAATGCGAAAGATTGAACTAACTTCCGTGCAATTTGCACGTGACGAATAGTGTTGCACGCAACGTTTTTTAAAGGAGAAAACAAAAGGAAAAATTCCAGCGATTCACAGCAGCGAATTGCATACGCTATACGAGAATATGTTAAATTATTTCCACGAAGGTAGTCAGGATAGATAATAAGTGTTCCGAGTTTTCGTTGGACGAATAACGGGCAACGAGCGAACTCAGGCTATTGCACTTTATGTCTCTGGCTGCAATCTGTACGCACAGTCCGTAATAATTACGCTTCCCGCGTGCGTCTTACGCATTCGTAATTATGATTTTTCCGGTAAACTGAGCTCATTCCCGTTACCCTCGCTATATTTTCCTCAGACGATGATTTTAAAACAATTCTTTTAATCGATGGACCAAACATTCGCTGAAAGCGAACAGACGAATCTCACGGTCGTTGGGAACGCTTGGAAAATTAAGAGAAGTGTTGGATGGTTTAAAATACGTGGAAAAATTACTGCAACCATAAACGTGCTCATCGCTCAGAACAGTTGAAACATTCGATAATTTTTAGTCGTAATAACTCAGAGAAACGTCGGATGGTTTAAAAGGAATCAAAGAATTACTACAGCCATAAATGTCGTGATCGCTCATAACATTCGAAATTTCAATAATTTCTAGTTAATAATAAGTCAGAGAAACGTCAGATGAAAATAAATCAAAAAGTGACCAAAGCTATAGTCGTCTCGGAATGCTTCAAGTTTCAATAATTTCGAGACGTAATAACTAAGAGAACCGTCAGATTGTTTAAAATAAATCAAAGACATCACAATCGTTCGGAACACTCGAGACATTCAATGATCTCTAGCCATTATATCATGATTAACAGGAGCATCGGATTGTCTAAGATAAACGAAGGCATTCCTAAAGAAAAAAGCCATAGATGTGGTAATTCTTTGGGACACCTAACATTTCATTTTAATTTCTAGTGAAAAATAACGAAGAGACGCGTCAGATTATCCAAAATAAATTACGAATGGACCGCATTATAACGTTTTTTAAGATAGTCCGTCAACAAGCTTGACAAGCAAAACGGAACAAAGGAGGACGCGCGAGCTTGTGAAAAGTATGAAAATGTTTGGAGATGCTGGCGGTGGTGTGAAATTTGCGAACATTTCAGCCGGAGATTATTCAATGCACCTATACAATGCAGCTGTGCTGCAATCACGATGCACACAACGCCGCGCCATGTTTCAGCGGTGGCAAAAAGAAAAAGAAAAACAAAAACAGGAAGGAAAAAATACCGAAGGAGGCTTTCACTTCACGCCCGATGAGCAGACGGAACCGTCTCGAGGACTTTTCGTTTCGATTCCGTGGCATGTGCCGTTTTAATGACCTCTGAAATCTGAAGAAAAGCCAACGTAGTAGTGGTTACTATTTAAGGAACGTTAATTAAACTCCAATTAATCGAATCCGTGAATTAAATATCACCTTAAAAGAATAACACGCATCTTTAACATTCGACGATTAAAACTAGATAATAAGAAACTAGATAGCAGAATTTTCGAACACACGCTTAGGATTTACACGAAGATAAACGCAGGTTCGAGTTTGAAGTTCTTTCAAAAGTACATCTAAGACTCGCGATGAATGAAAAAAGAATACGAAGTTGAATTGGACACTGAATCTCAGATTAAATTAACGGCAAGTTTAAAGTTAAGTCAATGATAAGTTAAAATTTAAGTTAAAGAAGTTCGTAATCAACCGGAACGACGAGTCGTCAAAATCAAGTGAAAGACGAGTAAGAATAAATGTAAAACTAAATGAAAAGTATAAGTCCAGGACAAAGTTCAACACGTTCGATTCAACTCGTCACGTTCATTGAAGTTAAACTAAGTTAATTTAGACCAGACGTTTGGTCAAAAGAAGTCTAGGATCAAATAGAGAGTAAGTGTGAAGTTAAGTTTAAAGCGAAACTCGAATTTAAGGCTAACATCGAGTCGATGATAAGTCTAAAAGATGTTCGAACTTGAGCCAAGATCAAAGTATACTCGTATGAAAATGTAAATTTAAATCGACGAAGAAATATTTCATGCTTAAATTTCGAAAATATCGCCTATCCAACCAGAATTTATTCCTTCGCGATTCAACCGTGAACACGTCGCAGCACGACTGTACAACAAAACTACGATTTCAGCAATTGGAAGCCTGCCACCTATCGTGTCGCTGTTCCATCATCTTCCGCGAATAAAAACGATCGACTCGGTTTAAATTAATACCAGAAGGGGAAAAAAGTGGAGGATCAGAGTGGAGTTCTGTAGCAGTACAAGTTGTTCACCCGGAGAACTCATGACGCAGTGAACCGGGATGATGCTCGATAACATACCGTTACACTGATGTAACAGACCTGTCGGCCCGTAAACTTACTCTTGCGTACAAATACACGGAGAAAAAGAAGGTACAGCCTTGAAGATCGTGGAGACCAGATGATCGTTACTTCAAGGATCACCGATCTTCGCCAATTAAACTCGTCGAAGAACTCTTTTTTCACACTTCTAAGTTTCTAGCTATCCAGATTACTGTAGAAAACTATAAATACCTTGCCTGAACGATATTCATAGCGGCCGAAGGATTTGCAGCAACGAGAAGACACAGCTGCAATATCTAAATTAAGTTGGATCCTCAAGATTCGTTTTCAAGATTGGTAAATAATTATTTATTCGAAATTTGTACGAAATAATAAGAAAATATCGAATTCGGTGAAAGAGCGGTTGATGGAAAAAATTTCAGTTCGGTTAATAGAGAAGACGTTCATTAAGGAGATAATGTTTGATTCTCTTGGAACTTCTTTGTAGAAGAAGTGATCTGATTTCCACTGGTTTTTGTTAGTTTTCAATTATTCTTTAGCGGGAGGTGGACTTTTCATTTCGAATTCTGCGCGAATTTGTCCAAACCATGATGGGAATTATAACGAAAATTAGCTTCCACGTTTAATCTCACGGCTAGTGGTCTGTGACTTTGCATTCTTCGCCGAGATTATCGATGTGGCTTATCAATCTTTTAATAAATACACACTTGCCCTAAGCATCTTGTTACTTCTATAACACATATTTGCAGATGTTTAAAATTCGTTTGGAAATTCCATCGCTATAACTATGACAGTCTCGTTTACACTGCTAATCGAATCTCAAAATATTTTCTATAGCACGCAAGACTAATAACTGTAATACTAGCCAACCAGCTTTAATAAGCTCGTAAAACTTTTCCACCTGTAGTATTCAAATACTGTGGCGGATCACTGTACACGCAGATAACAAAACCTATTAAGATCTTGAAAACAGAGAAAGACCAAACAATTTATCTAACTGTTTAATTTTGCACGATTTATCAAACGTAGCCAGGAATCTCGTTCTCCGGGGAATAACCAACCATCGCGCATACTCTGAACTACAGCGGGGCTTTAATTTAAGAATTCACCAGTCCCGTGCAGTTTCCTAACGACGTCCATTATTATTAATAACGCTGTTGGGCATGCAGCTCGTCGTATGCAACTGTTGAAGTTATGGAGGTTTTATTCTTCGACGCGGATGCTGTCCAACGCGAGAAAATTACGTGAAATCGCTCGACTCAGCTTTTCACGCATCCATGAGCATAATGAACTGGGTAAATGGGCCACGAGCCGAAGACGTATCGCTTCTAACACGAACACGTCTGAGGAAAGCGGGTCGGTTGCTCTTCCTTATCAATCGAGTGATCGGCTTATCAATGGGACCGTGTTCGATATTGTTGCCTGGTTTTAGTCCAGGAAATTCCAAACGTTCCAGAAAATTGTTAAATCCGCTGTAATCGTCCTTACGCGCTCTCCTCTTTCCCTTTCTTAAGGGTAGTTTCTCGCGTAACCAGTTAAGAAGAAAAATCGAGGAAATATCTTCCACGTGAATCGAAGGTAAAACATTTCAAAAATATACCTCCAGACTTAGAAAGCCGAATTCCAAGGAATACTGCCGCCTGTTTTGTCAGATGCGTCACGGTTTAAGAATCGATGACGGGAGCACGTACGTTGCTTCTAAACGTGTGTTTCTCCAAGCTGTGTTAACGTGATTTAACGTGTTTAAACGTGACGCACACGATAACTGAAAAGCTAATTGATCATCGTCGATCAATTTCGTGCAAAAATTATTCGCTTTATTACAAATTTCTCCAGGCTCTCCAAATATCAAAGGCTCCGATCGAGCCTAAGATCCTCGTTCGAATTTTTATTTATGAGATTTATTTTTTTATTTTTTTATTTATGGCAGTTTATATATGCCTCGATGAAAGTGAATAAGTGGTGGTACACACACACGCTGGTGTACCACGTTGTCATTTATTTTGTCATTAGCTTGCGTTGCTCGGATGTGTTCAGGAGATTCGCTGCAAGACTGTCGGGACGAGTGTGTAGTCGCGATTGGTACCCTTTGCTAAATTGGATGATTACTTCCCTTACTGTCGGAATGCCGGTTTTCTTGTTGATTTAGCGGTTCGGAATATACAATCTACATTCGTAATGGCTCTTAGCTTTTTGTCTCGCCATCTTCCTATAATTTTTATGTTAGAGCCAGAGGCTGTGGAGCATGGTTAGCTGGCGTGTGGCCAAATTGGCTTTCGTATTGTCTTGTATATTCATAATTTGTTTATGTTTGACAATTGGTATTTTGGGCCGATCAGATACCAAAGATCTCTTGGTATTTTTCGTCCAAATGTTCTCTCTTTTCGACAGTATACATTTTCCATAGCCTGTCTAAATATACGCCAAGATACTTTACTATTTCCTGCTGGGATAATTGTTAACTTTTGTTCGTTTTATTGCTCCAACTGACAGCTGAGATTATATGTTTTTCCTCGTGGCGAACATTACGTGGGAGGATTTGTGATATTCGCATCAAGTGTTCTTTCTTTTCTCTTTTTTTTTTCTTTTTCCTCAAGGATTGAATTTTACAATTTTACTTTCGAATAGAACTTTATGTTTATTTATGATAGAACAACAACGAGTAGAAACATCCATAAAATTCTTATTAGCCGGAAATTTCTATTCGAATTAATGTAACCGAAAGAAATCGAGACAAATTTTACTCCTCTTTTTACACCTCGGTTTACAACTTCATTAGCCTGTACTGTATAGAGGCTTGCTCTTTCTTTATTAGCCGAATGGTACACGTTTTCTCGAACCTCAAAGTTTCACCCAGAAGTCCATTGGCAATTTCTTTGCCAAAAAAGAGAAAGAAGACATAACGAAGAATTTATTATCGATCGTAAAACTCACGAATTAGCTTGAAAAGTTTCACGTTCAGCCGTTTGCGGACGAGTGTCGAACGAAGTCGTGAAAGCCGATGGAAATATTTTTCGAGCAAGTTGAATCGATCGAAGAACGAAGATATCGAATACATACATCTCAGTTTCAAAATCCATCGTGACTGTGAATCCCTGCTGTTCGAATCAACAATCGCGATTTATCGTTCGACGCCGGGTTTATATAATAAAGGAGTCCCGTTTCCAACGCGTTACCTCGCTTTCACTTCTTCCCCTGTATCAGTTTATTGATGCGTATACGTGGTTACACTTGCTGAAAAATTCACACGTGACACACGGTCATTCATCCTATGTGTTTTCTACGAGCTCTGTTCCGGATCTATTCTCCACTTGTTACCTAACGTTATACAGGAAGAAACCAAGATACTGTAATTTATTCTTATCGAACAGGTACTCGGAAATGAGAGAAATTTGACAAGAATTCTCGATACGACTGCGAATCAACGTTTTATTTGCAGGTTTCTCAGTTTTATCGATCTTTAACCAGTTAGCTGTTTCTGACGAGTATACTAGTCATGAAGAAATGGCGATATTTCGTGTTACGACGAGTATACTCGTCGTGCTTAAAAGGTAGTCACAATTTGCCGTTTAAATTGCGATCTAGTGAAAACTGAAATATGTTTGTAAATTTTCAGATGTTTTCAGATGTTTGTTTCAGAACAAATAAAAAGATATAAATAATTGTTATAAAAAAAAACTGTACATAATTGAACAAAGTAATTTTTCTCTCCTTTGTCCTCTGCGACATATTTTAGGTACACATTGTTCAAAAAGGTCGCAACAGCAAACTGGTTAATGAAACTTTAAAGAAGAATGAAAATACCATGGATGTTTGATGTAGAAAAACTATGCAGATAATAGAGAAAATTAATGAGATTCGAAGGATTTTTCGTCTTAAAGATTATTAACAATAATACGATAATTTGTCTTTGTAAAAAATCGAGAAGTTAGAGAAAACTAATAAAAACCTCGATACAATATTAACTGAAAATTTTATTTCTAGGATTCTCAACTTTATCGATCCCTGATGAGATTAAACAGGAAATCAAAGTACGATAGTTTCCTAAAAAGATGAAGAAAATGTATAAATTTGCAGGATTTTCTCAATGATTCCTAAACGGAGAATACAACAACTTGCTATTATAAAAAAAGTGTCTAACAATCGGCGAAAATTAATAAAATAATTGATACGAGTGAAAGGCATAGATTTTACATTCAAATTTCATGTTCGTCAATTGTCTATGAATTTATGGCGCATTCTAAGATAAGTTTAATTGCTTTTGTTTTAATATAAAATGTGCCAGCAATTTAATGTGATTTTATGGAAAAAAATTTGCAAAAAATCAATGAAACTTTGTATTAATAAAAACCTCCATACAACTCTCTCAGTTTTAATGATTCTTAAATGTTATCTCTATTATGTCTAACACCCGATATCACGTTAAAACAGTACACCAATGATCTCAGTCTTCCTTTACCCGCGTTTCCTTATCAATGTCCCGCATAAACGGGACAAAGCCTAACTATAATCTATCCAGTTCCTACTTGAATGTTAATATGGTGTAATGGAAAAACATGGAGCTCTAAATAAGAGGTAAAAAGGGGACCCATTGTTAGTCGTTAGAGGTTACCTTTAGCGTATAGAAGAGCTTAACGAGCTCAATTCACCGGCAAGAAATGCTAATAACGAATTAAGCTTGCCAGCAGATGAATTGTCAACGCAGGCAATCAACGCACATGCAAAGGACACCGTTGTCTCGCAATCTGTTGCTTCGTATAAGTCTTTATCGCGAGATCCAATGTGATTATACTTTTTTTAATCTTCTACGTTCCACTCGTGCTAATCGAGAATAATTGTTGCGATTCTTGGTGAGAGATGCCACGGTTCTTGGTGAAAAGTATCACGTTCCTTCGCTGAGGAATAGTACAATTTCTCTTTAGATATTTTTGGACTAATCTGTCCTGGAAATGAAAGTTCGATGAATGGCGACGTGTAAATTATGAAAGCTGTCGCGTTAGAAAATTTCTTATATCCGAATAATTTCTTCTTGATACTGAACTTCTTTGCGTTTCTTCTACTTCCCATCTTTTTTCTCTGCAATAGCCTCTTTCTCTTTTTGTCGCCGTCGTTTCATCAACGAAGACATGAGAACGTATAGATATTCGATTTTCACTGATTAGTATCTTATTTGGAAAATTATTTTCCAAATAATCGGTCAAATGAACGGAACACGCGAAATGCATGCAATATTCGAAAATGTAGAAAAGTAACCAAAGTTGTCATAATAACATTTAGTGGAAATCCTTGAACCGAAGAGTGTTTGTGGAAAGCGCTGTAAGCGCCAATAAGAAACAAGTAGCCCAAACAAACGTAGTCCAAATTGTGAAAAAGGAAAGTGTATCCATAGAAAAGTCTGCGTGTGCCGCCTCTTAGTTGTAAAGAAAACTCGATGTTTCATTCGTTTAGACAGATGGCACAGACAAAAGCCAAGAAACGATTATCTAACGTTTATTCGCACCTATATTTTTCTCTACAGAGACGACGTTGTAACACAATTTTCCAACGTTATTAACCAGTTAGCCGCTGCTCTCTGAAAAGCGTGTACATAAAACGCGTCGCAAAAAGCAAACGATGACGAGTATACTCGTCAAACACATGGTATGTATGGCTGTTATAACATAGAGTTAAGTTGCAACGAAACGACTGTTTTATTTTTTAATTTCACTATTGACAGGGTTCGTCGTAACACAAAATATTGCCACTTTCTCGTGACGAGTATACTCGTCAAAGACAGCTAACTGGTTAATAACTGTTTAGAAAGGGAAATTACACTGAAATTCTGTACTATAGCATTCTCATTGCCACGTAAAACATTTCCCAATAAGATAATTATGATTTTTCAATTTTTTGGCGATTACAGCATTTTGTACAATGACTCTTCGATTAATCTCGTAACATTGTGAAATTACATAAATATCCGCAGACTACTAATAGCACAGCGATTTGTGAAAGGGAATGGTCGAGAGGATGAAGACGACGCCCGACGAGATCTCGTCGAAGGCGTTTAATAAATCTAGAAGAAGAGAAAGGGTCCTCCCGGCGGTAAATTTTAGGCGCACGTGGCTCGATCACACGCCGTGTATCGGCGTTTATTTTGTTGAGCTTAATCTAGGTAACGAACGAGAGAAACGAGTTGTCCTTTCTCCGAAAGGACCGTTAGCCCGATTTCCACCTCGTTTCGGATATGTCAGAAACGAAACAGGTGCCTGTTTGACGAGACCATCCAAAACTCTCGTCGTGATCCTCGATCCTTCATCCGCTAGTTTCCTATCAGAAATCGATCTTGCTCGACCTACTTAACCAATTAATTGCTTTTGACGAGTATACTCGTCACGAAGAAATGGAAATATTCCATCTTACGTCATGCGTGAAAAGTAGTTACAATTTGCTGTTTGAATGGCAATTTAGCAATTGCAGTAAATTGCAGTAATAAAGTTAAAAGATAGAACAGTCATTTCTCACTTAGTCTGTGTTTGACGAGTATACTCGTCATCGCTTAGTTGTTGCGATGTATTTTAGGTACACACTTTTCAAAGAGCTCGCAACAGCTAACTGGTTAATCCAACTTGTCGAACGAAAGTATACTACGTACGACGTGTTAATTTGTTTTCCTCGCATTTCACGCGCTCGAAGCATTCGCACCGCCTTACCGAAGCATTAGAACATTCGAATTTGTTCAGTAATTTTTTCCTGTTGTATTCTCTTTATTAATATTAATATTAATGCGAGACTGAGATTGATTAGTAGTCCGCGAATTTTTTATGCAAATTTGTTTCTTTGAAAACATAATCGGAGAAGCAGACAAGCATTTTCCAATATTTTGTGCATTCTGTGCAATTTTTCATTAATTCCGATATCTTCCTTTGACAAGAATTTGACAGCAGAGATCTACAATTTTATTTTTATTTCATTGGCGAGCTGAGAATATTCTTATTGTTCGATGGATTCTAAAACTACGATGCTATAAAAATAAGGGATAATAATATGCGACAACTGTTTATATTTATACCACTTTCATCGCACTAATATAATTTACTTCTGTTAGAAAAAAGGATCAACGACCGAGTGAGAATTTTGAGATATAAAGCAACCGTGGAACTCTGAAAAACGCTTTGAGCCGGATTGGTAAAGTTAAAAACGGCAGCGTTTCCTGTGATTCAGTGTGTTCAAAGTTCGACGACACCGCCGGTCTAATTCGAGCAATTCTGATCGACTCACGGGGAAATTGCACCACTGGCGCCTGACAGTGTCCCTGAAATGTGCACGGCACTACGTTTCAACCGAATAAGCTTCACCCGAATTAGAATCCTTTGCATGGATAATTTATCGAATGCACATGTTAGAGAAAAATGTCTAAAGAGAAACATTCCTTTACTGTGGAAAAAGGAGTTTGATATTCTGATTCTTTGTCGATCGAGCTTTAGATTGATAAGATCCGTTAGAACAAAAACAAAAAAAGAAGAAATAAATATAAATAGCTAAAAAAGTAAACTAGTAACCGAAGATCCCAAGATACCAATCTTACTTAAGATTTCCTTAAACATCAAACTATTGAAAGAAACTGTGGTAAAACGAATGCTCAGCCACCCTTAGCTCCTAAAGATTCCAAAATACTACGGCTGCCTAAAATTATCTGAAGGGCCAAATAGCGAAACGAAACTGAACCCTTAGTCATCGATCCTCCATCATCCCCCCAAGACCAACCCTCAGTCACCAATTCTCACTTTATCAACCAAAGATTCGAAAATAGCAGCGCTATTTAAAGATCTGCCTAACATCGAATATACGGTCAAAACAACTTCAACTGAGACAAGAAGCCACCCCTACCAATAGAAGATACCAAAATGCATCTCTACCGAAGGTCACATTAACTAAAGTATCAAATAATTGAAGAAAGATGTGGAAACCTCTACAAAGTAAAAATTCGAAAATACGCCTCTGTTTAAAACTCCCCTAACTATCAAACAGTTAAGAGAAAGTTGTAGCAAGAAAAATCTCGAACCACTGCTCTCAAGCAAAGATTCCTGAGTTATCCCAACAGACATTCCAAAATGCGCCTCTGCCTAAAACTCGCCTAACTATCAAACAGTTAACAGTCAAACTGGTTAAATGAAAATTGCAGTAGGAAGTTACCAAACAAAGATTCCTAAGTTATTCCTAAAGGTTTCAAAACACGCCCCTGTCTTAAAACTCCTCTAACTATCAAATAGCTAAAAAGACAAAAACAAAAGAACAAATCTTGAGCCACCACCGCTACCAGTCAAAGATTCCTAAGTAGCTCATAAATCCAGAGAAATAGAGAGAGAAAGAGAGAGAGAGAGAGGCCACAGCTGTTTCTAAGCATATCGAAGTGGTCGTTGGCCAAGAGTTAACAGGATGACACCGAGATTAGCAAAGTGGATCGCTGTGTCAATGTTGCAGCTGGCAACGCGGCTGGTTGCCTCGGTGCTGCTATGTCGTATCGGTGGTGTTATCGACTGGCAAAGGGGCGCATGCGTTTCAACCAGCCCCCGTCCTTACAACGGCACATCGACGAGGACGTGGTCGTTTCTAGGAGACCGAACAGTCTAAACAAATGGTATCCGAATCCTTCCACATCCTGACACTATCGTACCATCTTTTTAACGCTCTTCCTTTCGCAACACTCTGTCATCGTCGACCTTGTTCTCGATTAGAGGCGTGAAGTTAAGCTTGTTCCTCGAGCTGCCTCGTCTCACGAGCGTCTTCTTTTTTCCGATGAGCATTCACATGGCCAACGAAGAAGGAACGACCGTGGATAACGTCTTCCGGCTGACGATCTTTATTGACGAAAGAATCAGCCTCAAATAGGCTGAAACGTCCATTGAATAAGCTCGAGCAATTATCTGATCAGATTGCGTTTATTGCTGGCTGCATCGGTGCTGTCGTAACGCAGCTCGTCGCCTGAAAATATTGATTTCCTATACATTCGCGCCGTGAAAATTGGAATAAACGCTGCAAGTATCTGTACACGCTCCAACTGACGTTCCTCTGTGGTCCATCTTCCTTGACTCGAATGATTTTGGTGAAACTTCGTTTCCATGTACAAGTTTCGAAATAATGATCTCCGTGCGATAAAATTAGTATTCGATTATTCAATTACTGTGGTATTCAAATATTCGAAACATCTTAAAATTTACGAATATATTTTAGTTCTCGCTAAAATTCCAACTTAAACAGCAAATTGTAACTAGTTCTTACGCATGGCGAGTATACTCGTCGTAACACAGAATATCGCCATTCCTTCGTGACGAGTATACTCGTCGAAAATAGCTAAGCGGATAAAGGTCAGAAAAATCAGTGCGCTCGAAAATGAAGTTTCACCCATGATTTTCTACATATATGTATATACTTGGTTATTCGACGAGGATCCTGAAGATAAGAAATTTTCTCATGCAAAGTCGCACGTGTTTGTCTTCGCATAAATTATTTTTCTGATTAACATAACGTCGAGACGTTCTCCGTAAATAGAGCATCGTGTAAGTAAGACGTGCCTCGAGCCACGTTCTCCACCGCCTTCCACCGTCTGAAAATCTTCCTCGGGGCTGATAAACTGATCAAACAAATTTATCACTTGTTCCGGAACGCGACAAGAGACCTTCGTACGTGTTTAACCAATCTGGATCGACGTATAAATCAACAGAAGTCGTGCTAAATTCGTCTTATCGACGCGGAAGCAATTTGGTTTCGTTCAATCGTGTCACTCGTTGCACTTTTGCGCCAACGTGTTTCGTCAACGTTACAATTCGCTTCTTCGGGGCACAGCTGAAACTTCTTCGCCGAGATTCAAAGTACGAACAACCGTGGAAAGTAGGAAAATCGCTGGTATCGCGCCAACACGCTCGGATAGTCCGCAATTGCAAATACGTTTGCAAAGATCGATCGTCCTGCACACGCGAGAGCCTCTTCGATTCGTAGATGACGCACTCTCTTTCGTCGTGCTTTGTTCTTTGTTCTACGCTTCTGTTCATTTCTGTATATGCGAAAGTATACCTTCGGCACGCTTCGAAAACCATAAATACTCGGACAGATATCATCGATTCCGAGGAATATCTCATACACAAGTTAGACGTATTTACAGACATTCGGATTTACGATTAGCAATTTGAAATTCCAAGAATCGAACGAGCGAGGTGGTGATCAAGAAACGCGGGAATCATGAAACTTGCAGCGGATCGATGGCCGGATGGCGGTCGTGTTTACAGAGGAAAAGCAGTCTGGAAACTCTTTACCCGGTCAACGAGAGTTCGTAATCGAGAATCGCAACTCCGCACTGGGTTCTGTCGACCATGCAAGCAGAGACGCCGAGCCAGCGAATAATCCGCCTCTCCCTTTCCGCTGCTCGTTCGCTGTGCCGCGACCAGAAAGGGGTTCGATCGTTGCAGAACTATCCACAAAACGATTTCTGATAATATTCTTTGTGGAAGCGAAGCTTATTATGTTCTTCGAGTTCCGTGAAAATACCGCCGTTTATCTCGTTTCTTAAAGCTTTATTCGTTAGACCGTTTTATAAAATTGCTATCTATAGCGAAAGATCTATGACGACGAAGAGAACGTGCTTGGTAAGTTTCTACCAATAATCTTTGAGTAAATAATGAAAAGAATTGAAATAGGCCAAACGTTTCCTTCCTGCATCTTCTCTTTCATAAGAATTCATAAAACTCTTAACCAGTTAGCTGTTGGGACCTGTTTAAAAACTTTGAGAACTGCGTGCCTAGAATTTGTAAAAAGTAAGCGACGACGAGTATACTCGTCGTAACACGGACTATCGCCGTTTCTTCGTGATGAGTATACTCGTTAAAGACAGCCAACTGGTTAAACGAAAACTCTCTAGTTCGTTGTTTTACCTAGTGACTTTGCTGAATACTTTGCAATATCTAAGGCTTGGAAAAATGTTACCTTCCGATATTTCTCGAACAATGTTTCACGATATTCTGAGACTTGCAGGAATATTAGCTCGTAGTGTTCCTTGATGAAAATTTTACAAGGTATATACAGGGTGGTTGGTAACTGGTGGTACAAGCGGAAAAAGAAGTCGAAAATATAGAATAAAAATTCTTTCTTTTTTTTTTTAAATTTTTCTATTGAGACAACGATCTACAGTGAGATCCGTTATAACGAGACGTGATAAAGTGCACGCGTACCGAGCGAAAATTCAAAGTCGATTTTCTCGAAAACAAAGCCTCGAACGAAAAATTTTTATTTTATATTTTCGACTTCTTTTTTCGCGTAGAATCACCCCCTTTCCACTTGTTACCACCACCCTATATACAATTTTCGACATAGATTCTTGCAATTTGAAGCGATCACCAACTTGCAATTTATTACATAAATTCCGCGAGAATTTTCTTAATTGCCTTATCTATCTACAAATTAATGTCAAGATGAGCTTTCGTTCGAAGCTAATGATACTTCAGAAAGTAAACTCTACGATTTGACTGTCTGATTTTCTGGATGACCTTCGGTCCACGACATCCACAGACAGGGACCCTCTTTTATTGAATTATTCGACTCATCCGCATCGTTTCCCTGCAATCTAAAGGGTGTCCCTTTGATTGCCCTATTTGTTTAACGGGACGACGTAGTCGCGTCGCTTTAAATTCCCTTACAAAAAGAATCCTGGCTTTAATTGGTCACTCGATTATGCTCAATTGCTCGCTCCGGATGATACTCGGGCAAAAATCTAGTGGACCAACGAAAAAGAGAAAAAGTACGTGCCATGATTTCACAAATCTGTTTTATCAAGCAGAAGAACGTTCCTCCTTCCTGATCTCTCATTCTATTCGTCTTCGCTCGTGTTTTAAAAATCCTACGAAAGCAGAATATTACTAAACGTTTTACTTGTGTATATACGTTCCAGGAGCAAAATACCATAGAAATAAAATTTCACAGTAGAAATTCCCAAAGTAAGAGTGTCAGAGTCAGGAAGAAAATTCTAAAATAGGAATAGGTATACCTAAGAAGAGAAAAAGAGAAGATTTCGGAAGAGGGAGAGTATCCCTGGATTTATCTCAAACAACAAAAAACTAACACTCGTAGCAGAGAGCTAAATAAACCTTTGAGCACCCTCTTGGTTCTCACCCTCGCGTCAAAGACAACTCGCTTTCTTCACTTTCTTCACACTTGCCCTGACCTTAACCCATGCGGGGTTCTCAGATCATAATTAAACAATCACTCGCTAACGAAGACGACTCGGAAAATATACAACGCTTACTTCGTTATTTATCTCTCCACTGTTGAGAAAGTTGAAATTTGGCCTCTAAATGTACATTCACGTGTTTAATTCTTCAATATGTACAACTGCTTGCTATCGAAAGAAGAATAAATAGGATTTTATTTTAAGAATACTAAACTTACGTTTAGCGTTGTACAAATTCGCGTTTTATCGACGAGATAATTTTATTTTATTGGTCTTTAACCAGTCAGCTGTTTCTGACGAGTATACTCGTCACAAAGGAATTGCGTAAAGTTAAAGATTAAAACAGTCGTTTCGTTACGATTCGATTCTGTTATTATAACAATCAGTCTATGTTTGACGAGTATACTCGTCATCGCTTACTTTCCGCCACGCGTTTCACCCACGCGCTTTTCAAAGAGGCCACAACAGCTGACCGATCAATGTATAACAGCGATGAAAAAATGGAACGACGTGTTCTCCAAACAAAGTTCAAAGTTGAATTTTAAAATATGGAAGTTCAGCTGCCTCGAATACAGCGTACCAGGCTCGTGTCTCAGCCAAGAAAATGCGAAATACATCGTCCTGAAGAGCCGTAGATGCAAAGCAGTTGAGAACTAGTTTTCGCAATAATCTACGCGTCGAATTTTAAACAGAATCGCAGGATTGCTATCACAATCGGTAACGTGATCGGTAACGCAATACATCGATACACGGTGTAATTAAATTAACTCGACAAAGAAGCAGTCGAGTGAGAAACGCTGAGCACTTGTTTGAATATGTATGTCGTTTTGCTCGTGGAGAGTTTCGAGAAAGGCTGCTTCGAAATAAATAACCCACAGTCTTATCGCAGCTAATCTAATCTAACACATCGGCATCGTATTCCGCGATGGTCACCCTCCGCACGATTTATCGTCGATTTACATTCAACGTCTCTCTCGCTCATAAACGAAAAACCAATCCCTGCGATCACTGCCTGCACTTTCGAGCGTGACGAATGTTGGAAATTATCCGTTCGGCTTCTGTTGCAGAAAATGGATAACTCAGAGTCAGCCAGTGATCAGGTAAAAATCGATTTTTCCAAATGGAAAATCGAATCTTTTGTACGTAAAAAAAAAGAAAACATTTCTCCATTTTAAGGGGACAATCTGCAGCAATTTCGTTCAAGATCCTACGAATAAAATTAGAAATTTAACAAAAATGAAAATACTATACTAAAGAAAATAATTAGCTGCGTTACGAAGCTAGGAAGGAACCAAGCAACCAAATCCCGAAGAAACTCGACAAGAGTAGAACCATGGTGATTAATTTCACATTTCTTACAACCTTCGCTATATCATTTGCCTGTAAACGAAGCTCGTATCCTTCTGTTACGTGAATCTCAACTTCGAATTCGATCTCCGAACGATCTACGATAAATTCGTTGATTATCCAAACACCATGAATTACTCACGATTTTCCGAGTATTTTCACGAAAGTGGAATAGAAAATGTACAGTAACGAGCAAAAGCGTGAACATAGTTTTAGTCTTATGCTAGTTTCATGCAGAAGGCGGTAATTCCAGTCATTCATAATCATCTCATTGCTACTTTACTACATAATTATTTCATTTTGTATAATTACAAGGTGAAACTGATCAACAAAACGTAACACTTTATTTTCATTAACATCAACGATACGCGGAATATTTCTCGAAAGTAGAGACGGAAATGAAATACCGGTGGCGTTTGCGAGTTCCTCGTCACGTGCCGAGATTGTTCAACAGAAACAAACGACGATAAAGCGGCGAAACACAGAACGCATCGTCGCAGCTGTGAAAACACCGCCTTCTGCATTCGGTCGTCGTCTATTTTCCAGATGAAATCGAGCGACTCGTGTTGAACA
>NT_176455.1:668326-850678 GCF_000188095.3 Bombus impatiens
ACGAGTCGGATTCGCCTAGTTCTCGGGACAGAGCGTCGAAACAAGCCGCTTTCGCGAGGGAACGGCAACCAGGAATGCCGTTACTAGCTGCACGTGCCGATTATAATCGCGCCATCGATGCGCGAGCGTACCGATTTTCACAACGAAAGTGATTTCACGCGCGATCTTCCGAGTCCGTTACGTTCCTCCGTGTTTTTGCCACTCGCTCGTTTCTTCTTCCACCCTTTTTTCGTTACAGGGTTTTTCATACGTTTGACAAGTAACGGATGTTTCGCGGAAGATCTAGACGAAGAACGATTCTCTGGTACAGAATCGGCAGAGAGGAACGAGTGTTCGACGTACGTTGGAAGCAAGAAGGAGCGCGATCGCTTGGGATAAAATCAGGAAGAGGGGGAACGAATTTTTTGCATTAATCGGTTACGATGAATGAAAATCGGAGGAGCTTCGGAAAGTTTAGCGGGGAAGTAGCACGATCTTTGGACTGCGAATTCGAGATGGGGAGAGATGGTTGTTTCGTACGAATTCGACAGAGAAAGATTAATTCGAACAAAGAAACAAAGAAAAATGATTCTTTGGTATGGGATGAATTTTTGGTATAGAACGGTTATTATGATTAACGAGTCGGAGAAGCTTCGCAGAGATTAATGGCCAAGTGGCAAAGTTTGTAATTTAAGGGAACCGAATGTAAAGTTCAACTTTAGTAGAAAAATCTCTACTTTCAGATATTGTTGTAAGTATTCGTAAATTCTTGCATAAATTGGCAAACGTATTCTCCAGATAAATGCAGATTTTACACATTGTTTCCTGTACTTATCTCCGTTTTGGAAAAATTACAATCGTAGGTAGAACGGATCTAACACCATGAATATCATTTCCAACGCATATTGCGAATACAACGTTACATACGACTCTATATAAATTTAACATTACGCTAACATTACGAGAATAATCGATGTAGTATGATATAGTACATAACAGAGGAGGAAGTTGTGAAGAGAATAACTTCAACACTATGTTACAATTACTAAACATACAACACTATAAATACAATTTTTACAATAAAATACAAACAGTGGAGGGAATTCTAAATAAGTATAAAATCTTCTACAAGTCTGTTCCGTAAGAGCAACCAAACTGACGTTAAGAAGCTACTTAGCCGATAACGCGAATAACTTTTTCTTTCTCTTACGCTTCAAAGTTGAATGGAAAATTCTAATTCTGAGGTATTAAAGATACGACAGAGAATTGAGCATAAACCGAGCATAAATTAAGGATACGAGGAATAAAGCAAAAGCCCTTGGACGATAAAGGGATCAAAGTTAACGTTTAACGCGTCATCTGTCAATCCACGGGCCTTCAATATCGTCAAGGTAGAAAAAAGAAAAAATGTCCGAGCTACCCGACTCTTAACCCTGCGCTCGTGCATGTATGCGATACTCTTTGACTGGTGGTTTTAGTTGTGAGCGTGAATTATTGGAAATCCATTACTTCTGAATGAAAAGACTTGCACGAGCACTCGTGCCCGTGTCTTGCCTTAGCCGATAATGCCCAACCGACGGGTATATAATATATTTATTTTCGACGAGATCACTGCGTGTTTCGTCACGATGAAATTCTTAACACAATCGTGTCTTTCCATTAACCGCTTTGTCATTAGAGACTTGAATCTCTTCTTGTGAAATAAACCTTGAGGAATTTCATGAAAGCGATCGCTGGAAAACGAAGAATTGGGAACCTGGAATTTTCAAGAAGCGAACACACGTAAGAAATTGTGAGGATTCGAGAGCCAGCACGTTTCAAGAAGAAGGAAGGGAGAATTGCTTACGGATGATACCAATTTTCCCACAGACGTGTGATCTTCCATTACAATGGTGAACTCCTGCTGCAAAATTGATCGCATTTCTACGATGATCTGGTGGCAAGCCTTTCGCCAAATCAAATGTCTGCAAGATAAACTACTGAAATTACCGTTCTATGATTTTACGATAAATAAACTGTACATTTTGAAAAATCGTGCATTTAACGCTGCACAAATAATCGTGTTCGTATACGAATTTCCTAAACTGCTAAAGAAACTCTGACTTGAAACATAAAAAATTAACAAGGCAGCGAATGTTAAGGACGTTCTAATCTACGCGGCGATATTTTAATATTCTAATTTAAAATGCAAAAAAACAATCGATGTAATGTTAAACATTCTCGAGCATAGTATATACGGGGTGGTTGGTAACTGGTGGTAGAAGCGAAAAGGGGGTGATTCTACGCGAAAAAAGAAGTCGAAAATATACAATACAAATTTTTCGTTCGAGGCTTTTTTTCGAAAAAATCGACTTTGAATTTTCGCTCGGTACGCGCGCACTGTATCGCGTCTCGTTATAACGGATCTCACTGTGGATCGTTGTCTCGATGGAAAAATTTAAAAACAACAAAAAGGAATTTTTATTCTATATTTTCGTCTTCCTTTTCCACTTGTGCCACCAGTTACCAACCACCCTGTATAATTTCATGAGCAATAAAATAAGACCAATGTGCGATACCGGTGCTCATAAGATATTCAGTGTATCGTGAAACTGACCATTCGTCACCGTAACACGGAGACGATGCGCTCGTTACATTTATGAGAACAATTAAGGGCAGGCAGGAACGTGAAGCAATTAGCGCGACGCGTATGCAGATGCAACGCAACGATCAAAACATCGTAGCAGTGGCGAGACACGCACCGGCGCGAGAGGAAACGCCGTATCGACGACGAGAATGCATCATATGTGTCGGTGGTAAGAAAACGCGACGAGAAGCGGTGCACGTGATACGACGCTTAGCCGACGCGTTTATAGAACGGTTGAATATTTATAAAGCGTGGCAATGACTCCAACCGAATGTTAAAAGTATCCACGTAAGTGCATCTCTGCCGTAAATACGCCAGGGGATGCTCTTACTGCTTACAAACTGAACTGTCGTTGTACAGAGTTATTCGTTTTTAAGAATTTGTATTTTCCACGTGATCTTGCGTAGAATACTTGGAAAAACATAGTATTTGAGTATATGATTGAGTAAAAGATAAAATTGTTCGATAAAATTGAGAAATACAGTGGCTGCAAAGGGTACTTTTACATCGTTGTATTGTTATAATATACCTTGTTATATATTATATGTATACCTTGGTATATCAAGTTTCATATCATTTAGTAGTACTTGCATATAACTACAAAAATTTAATACTATGAAAGCGATACAAGGAAAGGAGGTGATAAAAAAAAAGTGCTTAAATAAGGTTACGTGCGATACTTTCTGTAGTCACAATGGAACATTTATCTATCTATGGAATATTTATCTATTAATCTTAAATATAATATTGGTAAAAGCAATAATTCACCTAAAGTACAATTTTGTAAATGGAAAGATATAAGATTAAATAAGATAAATTGTTCTGACACTTGAGTCTCAATCAGTCGTAAAGTTTATACCCTCTTCAATTTAAAAAATCAGTCTTCGTTCGTTACTTATATTCATTTCAAGTTCTCGATTATGGAATATTCCATCTACGAGGCTGCTTGATTTATAGAGATGCCCATAAAATAACGTTTAGATTAGTATAAAAGTGTGTATACGTGAGATTTTCCATCGAGTATACCATCTGATGGTATTTCTAGGATTTTTTACGGTGATTAAAGGGCAAAGAGAACAGGTATCCATTCATGAGGCACAGTGAGAGAAATGAAATAACCTTGACTGCTCTACGAAGCTGTCATCATCGATGCACAGCTCCGTCCAAGATTCATTCACACGCGATACGAGCTCTGCGACGATTCGATCGAATTAACCTCTTGCCATATCAATTTTTCCCTAACCATATACGTCAACGTTAGCTATTTAATTCTTCGATCTAATGCGAAACATTTACATATATGTTACACGCAATTTATATCAATGATTCGTAAACTGGAGGTAAAGGATAAACTATAACTAACTAGTTAACTTATTTATAATCTTTTAATTTTGAAGTGAAGTTAAAATCAAAATTGTATTTTTTAATACCAGTAAAATATCCTTCGAACGATGTGATTGGTTCTTCTCAAACAATATATCTCGTGATTGGTCCTTGTTAAACTGAAATATTACTTTAATACCTACATATGTCAAGTAGAATCTGCTGTCGTTGTAATTGGTCCTTTTCAAACAATATATCGTGTGATTGGTCCATTCGTATATCGTCTAAGACGAAACATTGAAATATTGTATTTACGTAATTGGTATATTCGATAATCCATTCGATAATCTTGTAATATTGAATTAAAGTCAGAATTAAAATTGAATCTATTATATTTAACTTCATTCCACATAACGAATAACATAATGAATACGATATTATATTTCTTTGATTTTTTAATTAAAAAATTGGAATCTGAATAAACATTTGTCTTATCTACTAAACGTCATAATAATTGATCTACTTTGAATATTTTAAACATATATTTTTGCATGTTATATGCATTCTGTAGATTTTTGAAGCCTTAAATATCTCAAAAATGCTTTACTGATTCCATACCACAGGGCAAAGCGGTTAATCGAGATTTTATCGACACCCAAATATTTTGACAGCACTGACGAAAATATAATCAGAACGACAATCACAATGATTTCCTCTATCAAGTTACTTTCCTCGCGATTACATAATTTGTAACGTCAATATTATGAAATGATACTTTCGGTGACTTACCATTTTTTATTGGAATATGGGAACCGTATCCGAAGCCCGGAGACACTTACAGCTACGGTTGACTATGGACGCACAGAAACACGTTACATCGACTTTGACACACTTCTCGCGAATCTCGAAAGAGCAATCGAATTATCGGTTTCGAAAGCGACAGAAGTTCGAATGATGTATTCCACGATTACAGAACAGCGAGCACTCGCGAACAAATAGAGTTCGATTTCACGACTTGTTCAAGTGAATGACATTAGAGCACATCAAAACAGTCAGTCACCGGCTAACATTTAAGAACACGATCCGTATACATCCAACCAGTCCAAATACCCGAAACAGACTGGCTGCTTCCTTTTCGAATCGTAATCTACTTTGGGAAAGCGCCGTTAGGTGGCAGTAGGATACAAAAGCCCGCCATATTGAATCGTCAATAAAAGCGCTTTCGTTCGAACGCTATTTGGATCAAAACAAAGCAATTAATATTTATTTAAAAAGTTGATTTAATCTTGAAATATTATTGGAAACTTTATAAACATCGCAAAAGGAATTTTAATAAGATTTTCATTGTTATTTCATGAAAGATTGTTGCTTCATTGATTAATATTTATTTAAAAAATGGCTTTTATCTTATAATGCTATCCAACAACCCATAAATTTTCTAATCAACAAAATAACAATCTTTTAAAAATGATAAGGAAAATTTAATACAAAATAATTGATATTTGTAACAATTCGAATCTCTAAAATTATGCGATATCAATATTATATTCTAGGACTGAAATAGCATTCTATGAATAACTATGAATAGAATAAACAATTTATACTAGGACAGAAATTTATTGCAAGTTACATAAAGTATTATATATATGACTCTTTTAATATTATGGACGGTCGGAACTCAGATTGGTCCCCCTAAAAAGCAACCGGTCGACCAAGTCAATTGTTCTTAAATAATATAAATTGAAGACTAAAAGAACGTGGCCAATAGTGACCAAGCACGAACAAGCAACCGCCACTTACGCATAACATGATAAACGAGAGAAAAAAGAACAGTGTGAATCACCAGTACCAGTCGTTAAATAATTTCTTACGCTTCTACAAGACTATTCTTGTCGAAGTAGTGAGACTTGAGCCCTAATATTCTCAACATTTTTTACTCAATAATCATATTTTGTTTTCCAATTTAAAAAAAACATGCAAAAAAGAAATGCATATCTCATAATACAAAATAATAATAATCAGAATTTTACAATTTAAATTCAATGGTAAAAATCTAACAAACGTTTCGGTTCAAACTTCAATAACGATCTGATACTAAATAATTAACTGTAATTATAACTATAACATTTTTTTAATAAGGAATTGAATTTCCATAGTAATAGAAACGGTTAAATTGAAAATAAAAAATTTCACTACCTGTAAGTTGGAATTGCAGACAGATGCATGATAAATTCTGCGTTAGGTGTTTTGACGAGAAATTTTATGCACGGAATGACTTGCACTTGCTACTCAATACTGACCGATTAGTAGCCAATTGGCACCCAATACAACCGTGTCAGATGCATCCAATTACTTCACGATTTCGTGTTTGTAGACAAACTAAAAAATTCATAAATATCCTATGAACACATGTTATTTTATACCGCGAAATGAGATTAGTTTGAAAAACGTGTCTCTCGCGATAACTTTACTATCTATAACTGTTACAAAAAAATGAAATTAGCTGGAATATAAAAAACGAGATAAATTGAATAATTTTATAAGATTTTTGAGAAAATAAATTTAGTTTGCTCAAGTTATCTGGCAATTGATACGTTAACATGTTACATACATATATCAGTCATTAAAGCATGAAGTATGTTGTTCAAGAGCGGAAAACACGACAGAGCTCAAGTTTTCAACATGTTAATTATTGTTTCGCAAAGATTATATAATCAAATTTACATATTTTAAATTGAAAATTGTAATCGGAATAACATTGAAATATAAACATTAATATTTATAGTAAACGAATAAATAACTATGAAACTTACATTCGTACGTAGAGACGAGCATTCAATTCTAACCAAGTCATTAAATATTTGATCGAGTTTACGTGTTGCTACGATATAAAGATCAACTTATTAGCATATTTGTAACATACGCAAATTGTGAAATAAAAATTTTTTATTTCTGCCCTTGAATTGTTTCAATAAACCTACGAACGTTACCAACCATGCAGGCAAATATTCTATGCAATGGTTCATGCCGCTAGAGCTCGTGGTTGACGACCAAATAAGCAGCAGTGCAGTATTAATCTGACATTAAACGTAATTCCTCTCTCTCACAGCGGAGAAGAGGTATTTTCCTTCAAATTTCCGTACAAAAATCATTAAATTGACGTGATCAATTGGTTCGAAAAAATGCCACGCGGTAAGCACGGACAAATTATTATTTATTTCACACTCGACACACACAGTTATCATCATTTCTTCCCCACCACATTTCTTGGCGAGAAAAACGCAATTTCGTATGTTATGACCTCGACGAACGAATTTGGATCTAAAAAGACGGCTTTCCTTTAGGTAAATATGTCAGTTACAAAGGCCGGAGTCGTCACTTCACTAACCCCGAGGAACTGGAGGAGCAACGACGCCAGGAGGAAAAAAAGCTCCAGTGGAGAGTCAGTATTTTTAAGTTAACCAACAGCACGACGGCTTAGATATTATTATTAAGTACGTAAGGTCGAATTATCCTTTGACGGTTGAGCGTGATTGTGCGCACCATTACTGAGATTTTTCATGGAGCACGATGCTCCATGTGCAACCGTTTGAGAGAACCGGGCACAAACCTTCAGAAAATTCTTAAGACTCAAAAGCGATGGATAGATCCTTAGATGATTTGTTTCATCTGTTCTTTCCACTTGCATTTGTTCTTTCGAAAAATGTAACATAAATTTTACTTAGGGGGCTGGTAAATAAAAATTCATTAATGTAAACGAAACCCTTCATATTTAAAAGTTATAATGATATTGTTTTTTTAGAAGAACAAAGGAAAGGATAGTTCAAGTGATGAGGAAGATGAACCCAAAGCACACGGTGATTCAGTAAAAAATAATAGTTCCTCGGGGACAGATACCAACAGCGACTCAGAATCAGAATCGGAAACTGAGGTAAATTAATCGATAGAGATTTATAATAATCGATAAATGATAATTTTCCTTTCTTCTTTTAATTTGCAGGGAAAGACAAAGGGTGTAGAAAATTTAATTCAAGTTGAAAATCCAAATAGGGTACAAAAGAAAGCAAAAAAATTATCTCAATTAAATCAATCATTAGACACAGCAAAACCAGATTTATCTCGTAGAGAACGGTAAAAATCAATGAAACATACAGAAGTTCGTAACATGTAAAGATTGGAGAACTCACTTTTCTCTTCTTTTTTAGGGAACAACTAGAAAGGCAGAGAGCATATGCAAACTATCAGAAATTACACGCGGCAGGTAAAACGGAAGAAGCACGCGCGGATCTAGCACGATTAGCTATAGTTAAACAACAACGGGAGGAAGCAGCTAAAAAGCGAGAAGCTGAAAAGAAACAAAAAGAACTCGCTCTTCAGAGGAAAACGGAACTTAGGCAAAAAGCTCTTGGCAAAAAATCCTAGAACGTTTTAACTCGAGTCAATTAAAAAATATTTGATGTCACAGCTATTATTACATTAACAATGATGAACAGTTAAAAAATCTACTTTCATATTGATACTAATTGAATGAATCAATTCGCGCATTTACAGAATGCGTTTGATGGAAATATCCTTGTTTAATTATACATAAATATAATTATTACAATAACTAAACTATACCTGCATTATTATTCAATATCTCCCACCTGACATATAATCTTATTTTACTAAGTTGACAATTCAACAAAATAATCAATAAAATATTATGTTTACTTGCAATCTGCAAAGAAAGATGTTCCTAATATTTAGTTTTTAAATTATATATAATTATTATTTAAATTACTTTAGTAAATATAACTACGCCCTGCTAAATTATTGACTCAGCAAAAAATCAATGATATACATATTGCATTTGTCTGTAATTTACAAGAGAAGCAAAGATATACGGTCGAATGTTTCTATCATTTAAATTACAAATTACCGAAATTTAAATAAAAAAAGAAGCTTGTGAATAAATGCAAATCACCAAAATTTTTTAGTAATTGTATAGTAATAATATCCGATTTATTAACGTACAAAGTTCACCGATTTGATTACGTACAATTTAACTGTAGTCGGTGGGACGGAGGAAATGGGATAGGATAGAAAGAAGACACAGTAAAGTTTCTACAACTGAGCTGATACGATGTGGACGGATGTAGTTTACGTCACACTGTTGTTGTTTTGTGTATTCGTCGGGTTTTATTATCGAAAAATAGAAGATCCAGAGGTGAAGAAATGGACCGGCACGTTAATTGGCATCCTATTAACAGGAGTTGTCTCAGGAAGTTATATACTTTTCCCTTTGGTTTTTTCTCTGATTAACGCTATTATTATAACCAACATCTCACCAAAGTATGATATATTAATTCGTTAATTATATTTATTTGTCGATTTAAGCAAGGAGCGTTTTAGCTTATCAATTGTGTGTCATAATGTGTCAAAATTATTAACTCAATTTTAAGTGAAATATTTTTAAAATTATTTTTGATAATGTCATCGTATCTACTTACTTTGTACGATATGATTTTCTTATATTTCGATCTTATCTAAAATTACAAATGTACAGATCAAATTAACTGTGTCATTTTTAGATATATATATCTCAATAATGCACTATTCTTAAAAGACATAATTAGTGCTTGTTAAGTATCAAATTACCACCAATTGTAACTTGATTGCCGAATGGAAATATTAATATAAAGAAAATCCCCGTTCTTTGAACTAGTGTTTATCATTTTATTTTATGTGAGATGCAAAAATTTATTATCACTTCCTACTTAATATTATGTAACATAAAACAAACAAAATTTTTTTAATAATAAACGCTCCTTATAAATTTTCTGTTCATATTCCATTCTTTTATAAAACTAGTTAATGTCATTTCTCAATTTGTTGTTATTTGCAGGAAATCTCATATTGTCAGCTTTATCTTTTCATTCTTCTTTCTACTTGTTATATCTCGATTAGGGGATTATATTGGTTTACCAGTACCATCAACTCATACAAATCTCATACTGATGATCTTAACACTAAAATTATCTGGACTAGCGTTTGAACTAAATGCAGCTATTAATCCTCCAGCTGATGATCCAGAAGGAGTAGATAATGAAGCAATAAAAAATGTTGGATTTTTAGATGTTTTTCATTATGGTTTTGGCTATATGGGCCTTTTGACTGGTAATTCTATGATACTTTAAGTAACTATAATTAATCTAATTTTGATATTATATTAAATGTAATATTTCTCTCTACAGGACCATACTATCGGTATAGAACATATTGGGACCATCTATATAAGCCATTCTCTAAAGTAGTAGATCCATGGCCTGTCACGCTATACAAACTGAAACAAACTACATTCTTTGTTGTCCTATTCTTCATAATGAATTACTACTATCCCGTCAGAGTAATATCAGTTTTCATTTTACCAACATATATAGGTAGAATTATAAATGATTAAGTTTCACTTTGTATTTCAGTATATTTTAACAGAAGAATATGCAGAAAGATCTTTCCTTTATAGACACTTTTATATGTATCCTACATTCGTCCTTTTTCGAGTAAGAATGTACATTGGAATGGGTTTAGCAGAATGTGGATGTCAAATGGCTGGACTAGGAGCATATCCTACTAGATGTAAGCCTATACAAGGACTAGGTCCCAAAGATTATAAAACAACAGAAACATTGTAAGAGCATCCTTTTCCCTGTAATAATATTCATTATTTGGAACAAAAATATAGCAACTAAACGTTACAGAGCTAAAACACCTGAGAAACTGGAGAACGAGGAATTGGATTTTGAAACTGTATATAATATGAATGTTTGGAAATTAGAAAAATGCAATTCGACAAGAACAGCTATGAAAACATGGAACAATTGTGTTCAATATTGGTTTGGTGTCTACATCTATAAACGACTGCCAATGAAAAATATGCGAGCTCTCTTAACCCTATTACTTTCTGCTGTTTGGCATGGTTGGTCAGCTGGCTATGCTGTTTGCTTCTGTCAGATTCCTCTTTTTCTGTTATCAGAGGACATATTCTACAAATTTTATCAGCAAGCCGCTGAAAACAGTATCGTAAGTTCTATTTTTGATATCTATTCATAACTATTAATTGAAATTTTAATTTATGTAACTTTCGTTTTTTAGGCCAGAAAATTGTGGTATTTGTTAGGATGGTATGAGAAAACAACTTGCATGGCGTATTTGGGAATATCATTCTTAGTATTAGATTTCAAAGAAACTCTAGCTTACTACAAACTTGTATATTTCTCTGGTCATATCATAGCACTTACGTTATACATTGCAGCTCTTTACTGCAAATTGTATATTTTCAAGCCTACAGGAGATAAGGATAAAGATAAATAGTCTATAAATCTTTTGCATTATATATAAATTTTCGTGTCATGCTCGAGTTGATATAGAAATATCTAAATGACACGTGTACTATAATACGCTTCGTATAACTATACGCATCAAGCCATTCAAAGATCATTAGCATAGTGTAATATTAAAATATTTTTTAGAATATTACATCTTTTCACTTTAATGTAAATGATAGAAAAATTTATTGATGATCATAATTAAGAATGATCATGTATGATTGCAACTGAAATGCTTATCAAAAAAATGTAATATATTTTTTGTTACTATTGTTAAATTATTCGACTTGTAGGATAACGAAGAATTTAGATTTACACTATTTAGAAAAAAGAACGAAAAATTATCTTTGGATAATTAGGTTTTAAATTTTCCATTGATACAAGTGAGGAATAAAAAGTTCTATTTCTTCGACAAGAATTCTTTATTGATCAAACCCTTCACATCTCTACAAAGATTTATATTCTTCCCCTTAAAAAATCTTTTATTTACTGCAACATTACCTTACCTCTAAAATACTTACTACTCTATCGACGTTCGGTGACACCTGAAAAAAGAACACAGGAAAAACAAAAGGATCCCACTGCCCACCCTCGAAACTTTCCCAATTATTTGTAATGTGGCGGCAAGTGTTTCAAGCGATGATCATATAAAAATTGGAATCGTTATAGGTTATATCGAAAACGATATTAACGATAGATACGTTTTCAATTTCATTAACTACTTAAAAAAAAGTGAAAGTCAAAATTGAAAGATCTGTATTTAAAATTGGGCGTAGATTAGTACCTTGGAAGAAACTAATTTGAAAATTGTATAAAATGAACCATTGAAGCGAAATGAAATACATCTTGATACGCCGACGTTAAGAAATTTGTGAAATGGATATTCGTACTTAGAAAATCGACATTTAAACTCGTTCAACTTACGAATCAGACCTACACAGCTGGAAATAAGATAGTACATAGTTGACTTCGAACGGACCATTGCTGGAGAAATGATTTGTTTCAAGAAACGCGCAAAGCAATTGGTAGATATAATAGTTGAAATGTCGAGTTGCTGCTTGCGAGGTCTGGTGATGCTCACGTGCTACCTGCAAACCGGACGATGGTCGAGACCAGCAACCGCGTGTGGCTTTTCGTCGTGCTCTCTGCATATTTCTCTGCACTCTCGAGACCGTACCCTCTGCGATTTCTGCACGCCGACCCCCCACAGAGAGAGAAACAGCTTTCGCTCACACACTTTCTCTCTTTTTCTCGCCCTGATCGACTAGCGCGAACCTGCTTTCACCAGACCACCAACCGCTCGCTACTGCAAACTGCTTACAGCCCTGCTACTCGGCTTACTGCTTACTCTCAGCTACCCCATCATCAGCTACACTCGCCACGCCACTCCTTTCCACCGCCTGTGGCACCATAAAATTACAACTTAGTTATAAGGAATAAACGTGTTACATCCGTGTGTGAGGAATTTTATCTTTTTTTTTCTTTTGTTGAAAGATGTTTGACGATCGATTAATTATAATATTAAAGATAAGACCAATGGTTAAATGTTAAATTATCTTAAATTCTACAATTTGATCTATCTAAGATTAATGACAGCGTTGTTTTATACAAGATTCGAGGAAGTTAATAACATTCAGAAGTGAACAGCAGTATGTAAGTAATAAGTAAATATGAAAGATTGTACCACTGTTAATTTCTTAAGCTTATGATCTTAATTGGGACATTTTGTTTTACTCTCATTGTACTCGATACAAGAAAATCCATAATTACGATATCGAAATTTTTTCGTAGACGAATATAAATGATAAAAAATTTTCGAGTAACTTATTTTTCTGACAGCATTACCTACATCTATATATGTAGTTTTTAAACACTGTCTAAAACTATGTGAATAGTTCCGTCTTCTGCATTTTATTACACTTTATTATAAATGGCAATCTTACATAAATAAACCTATATATTGTTACAGAAACGCAGAACTTATGTCTATAATCTATATAGATTACGACTTTTAATTTTTCTTATTTATTTCTTTACTTTTTCTGACTAATCGAGTCGTAATCATAATTTGTCGATCGAGTTATATTCACAAACAATGAAAAATTATTCCAAGTTATTACGACTTAGGAAATTAGCTTAAACTTTGTACAAAAATTGGACTCAAATCGACCACATACAGTTTACATTACCTGCTAATTACCATATTAACACCCTCATGTATTTCCAGGAATATTTAATCCACCTTGCTTGGTTCAAATAATTTTTAATATTGGAAAACAACTTCACAATTTTATCGAAACAGTTGGTTTCTTCTTATTACTTATATATACTATATAGAGATTAAAATATTCATAATGACTCAAGAAACGAAAGAAAAAGAATAAACTGTAATCATTTATAACTCACTTATATCGAGACGTACTGAGAATTGTGCACACTACATTTTAACATAAGATGAGAACATTTTGTGATCGAACTAATAACAATTTCTTTTATTTAATTATTTATAGAGTGTAAACTTGAATATTATCCGCAACATCGTCAAGATGTGAAATTCCTGCCATTGTTCCAGAACAGAATAAAAGATCATTCATGTAGGTGCTACAGCACGTTATTTCGAAGCTCTTAATAGGATAATAATGAATGTTAATTTACTGATCAAAACAAGCTGTTTCGCTACAACAATGTCCATACACGCGAAACCAGAAAAACACATTAACTTTCTTCTGATCAGAAATAAGCATTGAGACAATATATCACTTAACAGAGTAAGAATTATTATAAAAACTTGCAAATGAAAGTCGTCGCGAGTCTATTAAACTCACAATCTAAATACATTACATTAAAATTAGTATTGGGTTCATTTTTCTTTTCTTTTGGTAACCCAAGTAGTGCGTTGTCATAATTAATATGTAAGTGACAGAAGAAATGTGAACGTGCGACAGTGTTGCTCTAGATATAGAGGGTAATAGAATACCTTTTTGTTCTCAAGAAACGATTATTCTGCACTCGCAGCATGTGCATCAGTTCACAGTTGTACTCGTATATGGTTCAATTACTTCAGTCCCTGCATGGAAAAAAGATCATATTATATGAATATATATTATCAATGATGCACTTAACATTATAACTGATGTTTGCGGAGCGAATGTATAGTGATAAGAATAAATTAAGTTTTATCTATTATCATAAAACTTACCTTGATTTGGAGCGACTGTCTTTTTGCCTATCTGGAGACTTGCTGCGAGAACGGGACTTTCCACGCGAGCTCTTACTGTCGGAACGCGAGCGGCTGCGGCTTCGACTATATGAACGCCTGCGATCTCTATCTCGGCTCCTTGATCTACTGCGAGATCTAGAACGCGAGCGTCTTCGATCTCTGCTTCTACTACGTGATCTATAAACAAACAGGCTATTGATACAAAGCTACATAGTATTACGTGTTAAGTATTTTACCTAATCTTTATGTCGCTCAATTAATTTCTTCAATTATTCTTTAAAAGTTTCAATTTTATATAAAAAAGATACAAACTGTTTGCATATTTTGCATTGGCTGTACTTTAAGGAACAAAATTATTGACATTTTTATATATAATTATATTATTATATACTATATATTATTATTACTAGTATATAATACAATGGGATACAAAAACATTCAAGCACATATAGACATTTTTTACGAATACTTTGACAATTTGTACAAAGTATATGTTTGTAATAAATATATACAGTTTCAAAATGTTTTATGCAATATATATAATATGGATATAGCAACTTTTTATAGTAAACATTCAAATACTTTCGCAAGCCACAGTATCTGTTATTGATGATCTTCACAATGAGAAAAAAAATTTTAACAATATGTAAACTAAATTCAAATCACACAGTGAGTATACATATAAGTGTTGGACTATGGTATAAATATCCCAACATAAAGGTATACAGATTTTCTATATAATAAAAATGTTTTAATAACAATTACCTTCCTCGTCGTCGGCTACCACGACTTCGGTGTGGTGAAGTTGGTCGTCCATATCGGGCCATTTGAACTCTAAGTTCCCTGCCATCTAACAGTCTTCCATCCATGGCATCTAATGCATCTTCCGCATCACGCTTATCATAGAATCTAAAACAATGACTCACAATAATAAAAATGTTATTTTAGACATATATAATATATATATATATATGTTATTAGAAAATACAAATTGTTTGGCCATAATATTTGTTGCTATATATAAGCTTCGTTATCTGAATACTACAATGACGTCACACTAATAAATCGTAATCAACAGAATGTGCACAAAAATCGATAAACACTAAGAAAAATAGATCTTTACATACCTAACGAACGCAAATCCGCGACTTTCTCGAGTAAAACGGTCCCTGGGTATGTAAATGTCGCCAACCTCGCCACATCTTTCGAACACGCGTCTCAGATCTTCCGGCGTCGTTCTGTACGTGAGATTGTCCACTTTTAAGGACACCATCCCATCAATTCGAGGTGGTGGCCTACCGTAACTCATGTTTTTCAATTCGTGGGGGACTTCGAATTGAATAAAAACAATACTACAGTCGACGAAATCAGTTTTAGAACAAGAACCACAGGTGCATGTACGTTCAACACAAGATGGCGAGCAGCGGAAGAATGAATTCTACGCGCAATATGGTCGGAAATGACGTAAATAAAATATCGCACTACGCGCGTCAAATTCTTTTTTGTACGAAATGCACATATTTTTCTTTCATTCGTAAAATAAATTGATTTTATTAATTTACTGATAAAACAAGGATATTTTGACAAAAAGATTATGATTTCTTTATTGAAATGAGTTACAGTAAAAATTTAAAAAAAAGCACAAACAATTGTTTTTGATGGAAGTGAAAATTATCTATAAGAACTATTTCTTTTATTAAATATGCTCCAATATTTCATATAAATTAAGTATTCCAATAATTTTCTTTTATTCCTGCATATAATTTATGAAAATTTAAAGTGTATTTTCATATTCTTTTTAATATTACATAGGAGTGAAATGACTTACGTTGCTCACTTCCGGCCAATTTCAAATTTAAACGGGCAGCAATTTTTATCGAAAAATAAATGAAAACGTTTGAATTTGCTCTTGTTTTATCGAAAGCAAAAGAAAGTACACAAAGGTTTTAATGGAACAACGTTGCTCTACATAAGAAAATATCATGGGAACTAACGTAGAATGACATAGATAACTTCGGTGAAGGAAATATCGACTCGTCTTTTATGTTTCATTTCTAAACAGGTTTTTATATAAAAAAATTAAATTCCACGTACAATATCAGACACACGCGGTCAATGGTGGTAAACATTGATCGCAACAAATCGTTAACGCATTATTTTTATTTAAGTTTCAATGAAGCTGCATCTGTGGTATCACAACAATGCCCTTGCAATAAGATGCCCCACAAAATAATCTGTCAACATGGTTTAAAAATCCACCGATACAATTACAGCTTCGATCTCCATTTTGCACGTTTACGAAAACGAATCATACCAACCGTAAGAAAGGGCAAACGCAATTGTTGTACATTTTGGTCCTTTACCCGCCGATCTCCTGTGTCTGTTGCATCGACATGTTTGCATGTTACGAGACGATCTTTCGTTTGATTAAGGAAATGTAGGCAGAAAACGAAACGTTAATTTTTAACATATTTTAAAAAAGATCGAGTGAGAAGAGAATTTGAAAAAAAGAACCGAAGGGCAAACGTGTTAACAACAAACACAGTACTCACAATACTTCTTTGACTTAGCTAGGCGGTAGGCGCAAAAATAAGAGACGTCGAGTGATCGCAATTCTCGCTCTATTCTTTTTTTACTTTTCTATCTTCCTTTTCCTCTGAAGATTCGTGAACCATTGGCAGAGCCACGAGTATGTACGCGAAGCGTGGTCTCGAAATAAGAGGAAGTAATACGTGCAGGATAAAGGTCGTCGAAAGAATTTCTAACAAACCACATAGCGATATTCGATTCAATAAATAGCTTAGAAATGTTTAACAGGTATCTTATTATTACAAAATACAAACGAGGAAAAAAGAGAGAAAGAAAAAAAGGAGATTCGAAGAAGAGATTCTGATTGCAAGAGAAATGGAAATGAGATGATTTTGAAATCAGACAGAGACATTACATAGAGAGCGTATAATGAAAGAGATGAGGGTTGAAAAATTAGACCCGTAAGTTAATCGAAGATTATTATGTTATCACTTGTCATGTGTAATAAATGTGCTTCGCGATAATTATAAATTAAAAAAGGGTCCAACGATTCCATACGTGGGATACACGACTTGTTACAATTAAGATTATTAAAAAATATATATATATATAACATATATGTATATGTATATTATATAAAACACAGGCGAAGTAATGTCAGTAAAATCGATCTGTACGGGGCGAAACTTTCAAATATCTTGGATGACGGAGGGAAAAAATGTATATCTGACAATTGTTGAAATACTTGAGACCGAACTTGGACGACGCGACGTCTCTTCGTGCATTCCGTGGGCGTGGGACGTCGCCCCGTTCAAGCCACCGCTTACACTAATTACTATTCAACAATTCAAAATACTTATAATGATACACACAACCATGAATAATCTCAACAGCTGCTGGCCTTAGCCCGAACTAACTTATTATCATAGATAACCGTGAATACAAAAGTAATTCATTTTCTCTTTTCATATTTCTTTTTATCGTCATTTATCTATTGCTACGTCGCATATGTAATAAACGTACAATACGATATTACATATCGAGTTTTCCTTTTCTCCTTTTGTTATAAGTTAGTTTCTGGCCGATCAAAGCTCCGCAACGCTCTTACGAAAAAAAAAAGACGCTGGTTCATCAGATCTTGCTTTACAATCTTCCGTCGTTAATTAATTATCTCTCTCCCTCCATTTCTTTGTCATTTCTCTCGTTCGTAATTGTTTCTTTCTCCGCTCAGTTCGCATTGTGGTTGTATACAAAATATTGTAATCAGGACATTCACAATCATCAGTCGCATGCCTTCTCCTTTTCCTCTTTTCCTTCGCCTTCTTAATTTCGTTCCTTCGCTTGTCGCGTCCAAATGTCATACACTTTCAACGCTAAATCGAAATTCGGAAAAGGAAAGAAGAAAAAGAGAACGCATCTCTCATCCGCTGCCTTTACAATAGTTCTCTCTCGGCTTCACGTACGGTTTAACCCATCATTCTCTGTCTCACGTTTTAATTTATATCCGTTTATTAATATTATTACGCTCGATATAAAAATAATACTCAGTCGATTAGTACAGATTTAATACTCGGTGTAAGAACTGGGGAAGGGGTCTTAGCGCTTCCAGTTTCTTACAGTGTGTATTTTTATTCTTTTTTTTTTTTTTTTTTTTTAAACCTTTTTCACAATGTTTTACGATTTACGCCTCTATTATCGCTTCTTCTCTTCACCGTTTATATACTTATCGTGTGTACGTAAGTTTCTCTTATGCATTAATGTAAATTGTGTATGTTTAATGCGCGCCTCTACGCGTGTAACGTGTGTGTGTGTACGTGTGTGTTTGTGTGTGTAATACGTGTATTTATGTGTGACTTAGGACTTCGACCAAGGAAATCTCGGTGAAATCAAAAGATTCACGGTCGCGCAGACGGACGGAACAGTGCTGCGAGTTAATAATTAATTATTTTTCAACGCAAGCCGCAGAGAGGTATCGACGATTCACCCCTTATTTATTTTACATTTTCCATCTTTCCGCGAAAACCCCTTCTCTCTCTCTCTCTCTCTCACACTCTCTCTCTCTCTCTCTCTATTTGTCATGTACAATTATGCATTTCTTTGTCTCATATCATTTTTGTTTCTTATCCTCGAGACTTTCGTATACATTTGTTCATCGTGGACACGAGATGCTCCGTAGCCGCGATTTTCTTTCTAAAAAAACCGCCTCCTATGATCATCGAAGATTAACAACAAAGATGTGCACGTGGTGACGAAGCACCTCGCAGTGATCTCGCCTACTCTCGATCCATCGCTTTGATCTCACTCCAGCTCACCATTTCGGTAATTAATTACATACGCATAGCGTATATAATCAGACGGTCATTGACTATTTTTCTCTTCCTTTCTTCCTTTTTTCGTTTTTTTTTTTTTTCTTTTTTCTCGTACCCGTTAATAAGCGACTCGAATTTGAAGAAATATTAATAGTTCGTAGAGGCACACGTGTTTCGCGAGATTGAGGAGAGAAGCGGATGGATCAAGAGTAGAAATCATTACAATAAGTGGCGTTTTTAACGCGTTAGTAACGTGCACGTGAGCATCTGTATTCAACGAAATCTCCAGGTGAAGGCACCTAAAGCATTGACCGTCCGCATCTCGTACCGCATAAAACCGAGTGTGTCTCGCAGAAAAGGTGGGAATGACCACACGCGCAGTGCCTGATCATTACTAGCTAACGCGTGTAATTGTTCTGTTTCTCATTTTACAAAAGATAAAAGAAAGAATGCAAAGGAAAGAAAAGAGAAAGAAAGAAAGGAAGGAAGAAGAAAAAAGAGAGAGCGAAACTCGTATAAAGTACAATGTAGAAACAATAAATTAAGCCAGTCGTTGCCAAAAAAAAAAAAAAAAAAAAAAAAATGTCTTACGTTAACGTCGGTGCAAAAAACGGTGAATACAATAAATTATAGTTTAAATAATTATTCAGGGGAGGGTCACTTATGTAAAAATAGACGTACAAAACAAGGACGAAGGAAAAGGATGGGGGGAAAATAGGAGTAGAAGGACGCGGGAAGGACTCAAGAGGGAAAATAACTAAATAATTTAATAATTAAGTAAGACAAATCTCGCCATCGGGGATTCCTTTAAGTAGTGTTGGTTAAAACTCTTAACAGCTAAAGTCAAACGCGTAGAATACTGATACATAAAAAAAAATTCTATAAGAAGCCTCAGCTATTTTTTTATTTCGTTCATTATTGTTAAAAAAAAAAAAAAAAAAAAAAAAAAAAAAAAAAAAAAAAAAAAAAAAAAAAAAAAAAAAAGAAAAGAAACGAGTCGTGACGAGTGGCGGTCTTGCAACTAAACCTTATTTAAAAAGGATCGTAATGTCCTTAACGTTTAATGAAATCGATATATCAATAATATTAATGTATTTTTATATATATATATATAATAGCAATACTCGATTTCTCGATTCTAATAATTATAAAAAATATCCTCTAGTTTCAGAATTAGTAGAGAGCTCAAATCTAATTCTACTTACGCATCTACAATGGTAATAATAATAATAATAATAATAATAATAATAATAATAATAATAATAATAATAATAGTAATTAAAAAAAATATAAGGATAATAATAGTTATGCTTTTTTTGTTATTTAACAAGCTACGTCGAGCCAAATATTTATAACTGAGAGAAAAAAAATGCCTAACAAAATAACTGTCCATTGCTTTCACTTCTTTCTATCAATGTTATTTCATAAATAAGTTCATTCTCTTCGCGTATGGTACACTTAAAAAAATGGTATTCTAAAATGTTCTATCAACAGAATTTAAAAAAAACTGGCGATCTATAGCTTGACCAAGAGAAGTCAAGGCCCTACGTACTTTAGTAACTGATTACTTTCGTCCCTTAGTAAGATGTTTAAGCCTAAATGTGTATCACGTATCTTTTAAATAAGTAGTATATACCGCTTAAAAATAGAAAAGTGTTTTACCTATACGAAATTTACAGTTCATACAACTGATGTCTGTAAAAAAGACACTGAAATTTTGAAGAATATTTACAAATTCGTTTTACAATAAAAGTAAATAAAATACGTAGAATATACACTTGTTAAGACTTATTTAAAAGATATGTTACCTCTCAACCTGCTTACAAAACAGGAAGTGTATCGAATACGTACTAAATGGAAGGATCATTTCGACGTACAAGAGAAAAGTTTAGCAATCTGTTATTTGGATCGCAACTATTGTGAAACCTCATCATAGTTTATGCCTCTTCCTCCAATACTCGTGTTATCAATGTAAAGATACCACATCTTCAATGCCATTCATATTTAAAAAATATGTATAAAACAATATTATATACATTAAAAATATAAAGTATATAAATTAGCTTTTGTTATGCATTAAACCGTAATCGTTCGGAGATTTGATTGAAAATTCTAAAAAATACGAAATAAAATACGAATGTATTATTTATTTTCATAATCTTACTACAAGTTAAAAGCTTAAAGATTTAAAAGTTTAAAAAAGGAAAGCAATAGCATTGATTTGTGGTATCATTCATACTCGTATAATAACATAGAACACTGTATCTATGTATGTAATACTTGTATGAGTGTATGTGTAATATGCCTGTATCATTTGTGTCTGTATATATATATTTATACGAGTGTATCCATAAGGCTCCTTTGATAACGACTAAAACTAAGTTGCTCCACTAATCACTGTAAGTGAATTTAAAAGCTCTGTAAAGCAGTGTATGCCAAGAGGTATCACTGATAAGAAGAGCTATAAGAAGAGGGAGAAAAATAAAGGAGAAATATGTAAATGCTGTGTATGAGGTTGTAAAAGAGAAAGATAAAACGTTAATTTTTATCATATGCCCTTAACTATACTCTATGTTACATAGACTAAATCTATTTTTGGCAAAGTTGTTTAGGTATACAATGTTAGATATAACGATACATGAGTAGATGCACTGGCCATCGTATTAAGTGGTATTTAGGGTTGCTTAATACCTGTTTATTAATGTGTGATCTGTACATTCTGGAAAATATAGATCAGTGATAACCCTTAGAAAAACGAACAATTTTGTTTATCTACATCAAAATATCCATTGTTTTCTTGGCTTTTTTACAATATGAAAATAAAATTAAACAGAGTTAAGGAAGAAATTTAAAGGGAGACTGTGGAATATGTGAAACATACCTACAGCAATTGTGGAGCAATAAAATTTGTTATTTTTAACGTCTGGCATATAAATGAATGTTATCTAAGTATTAGTTCCTGAAATTTATGTATGCCGTCGAGAGAGCACGCAAACGAGTATTGTATGACGACAATCTATTCTACGTACCATCGCGTTTTTATTGCTTTCGGAGTCTTAGCTTATATGGTGGTGTGCTGCCTTGTCTATTAAGTACAAATCATCGGCGACTGCATGAACAGTCGACAAGCTTTTTCAATACGTAGAGAAGAAGGGAGGGGGAAAAATACATAAATGGTAGAAAGAGTATTTAAATGTGTTTACACCGGCAGTCTCGTGCTCATGTAAAAAAGTATCTACATCATCTAAATTAAGATCGTATCTGTAATTAAATTATCTGCATTTACTGCAATAAGAGCTAAAAAGGGGAAGAGAAAAGAGATGAATCGTTGAAAGGCCACTAGAATATAATCTTTAAAAATGATACTGGCAAAACTGTAATGTGGCAAAGCTCAAGTTATAAAATATGTATCGAATATTTGTTTCTTTAGTAAATATTTGCCACATTGCAACCGTTTTTCTGTTCCATTGATTTCCTTCCATTTCTTCAGTTTGGATTAATAAGACTTCGCTCGTTATTAAATCCAATTAAAAATAGATTTTGTTTACTAGTTGAGTTCAGTTGAGGGACGTTCGTTTTTTAGCTTGAATATTACGCAAAACAACGAGACAATTATGATTGTAACATCACTGACAGCTAAAAGCCCGTGGAACAAAACGGTTAAATTTTGTTCACTAATCTTTTAGTGACAAATCTTCATTTTTTTGCTTCTTCTTTATTTCTAAGCCTTCTCGAACAGTAATCTAGCACCGTTCTAAAAACTTTCACTGGTGACTGAATTTCTTACGTCACTAAGAAAACAGACAACGACCACCATTCCTTTTTAACGCGTAAAATACGTGCGACACCGAAAGAACAATTTGCGCGTGTATGTACAACGATCGCCCGTCGCTCTCTATAGCTGCAAGCGTAGAAAATTTTGTATAAAAATATTCTTCGTATTCGTATATATCGTGTATATATATGTACATATTTTGAATAACCACGTAATTAATACTGCGTATTTAATATCATCGTTCCTTCGTGCGCTCTGCACCACGGGCTTGGTAGCTCAAGGGATAAATACACATCCCAATATTCTACCACTTCAAATTTCTCGAGACCGTGGAAAAGAGGAAAAGAGAGAAAAGGAGAGTCCAAAAAAGAGAATCATGGACGAGAATCAGTGACAGAAAGGAGAAGGAGAACAATCTCGTCTTTTACACCCTGTGTATCACCGGACAGACTATTCTGTCTAGAGATTCTTTGTTATATATATATATGTATGTATATATATAATATAATATACATATATATATGTATGCATATACATGTATGTGTATATGTGTATATATATATATATGTATATATATGTATGTATATATATACCTATAGCGAAGTCGTTCTGAAGCTGGTCGAAGTGTTTTCAGTGTGCTTCTTCGGATAACGACGTCGCAACCAAATTCAATGGTACGTCCGAGACATTCTCTTCATCTCCTGCTTCAGTTTCTTCTACCTCCGTGGATAAATGACATTGTTCTCGCCCTTCTGCCTTTACATGCTATTATGATATATAGATATTAAAAAGTTTAAACCTATTAGCCTATAAATTAACGATCATCGAATTGTTTTATGATACTTACATGCATCATATAACTAGGTAAGGGAAGAGAATAATTAAGTTGAGCGGTAGGGGCTGGTGGATGGGCACCAGGTATACGTGGTGGCGTTAATGCAGCCATCATTAAATGGGGTTGAATTTGTCGCCGAAGAGCTGCCAACATGTCCGCACTTTCTGCATCCATTTGCTCTGATTGTGGTGCCAAAATTGAGTCACCTTTTTCTGAATAAAAAAAGAAGGAAAATGTATATATAAAAAAAAAGAACATATTGACAAAACCTATTAAATTATCAAGTGTATCTAATGCCTACTTCTATGCCTTGTCGGTTTCTCGCCTTTGGGTCTGCGTCTGCGTGTATGTATCGTGTCCCTTCTCATGGTAACTGGACGATTTACTCCATGCAGTTTATAATAGAGTCCACAAGCGTTACAAACCATTTCCCCCTTCATATTCCTTCTCCAAATGGTTGTGGTCATGGTGCCGCAATTTGTACAGGACATATCTACCTTTTTCGCCATATTACCACTGTGTTGATCGAATTGTTGTTTTTGGTCCTCCACCTAAAGAAAAAAGAAAAACGAATGTAACATTTCGTTCTACCATAATATATTTCGTCATCATTCCGGTCGTACCTTTCCCTTCATTTTATTTGACCACGCTGTAAAGTCTTGTGCTTGCTCTTCGTTAGATTCGTGTTGATAATTAACGACGTCTGGACTCATTGGAGCTTTACTAGGATAACTTTGTTTTCTACGACACTTGGTCTCCTTCCGACCGATACTGGCAGGGCTCGACGGATTACTGTCCACGGATGTACCCTATAGATTAACAGATATTTTAGAAAACCATTGGATATTTATTATTGTTACATTTAAAACCATTCGGTAATTATTGCAACATTAGTTCATAATCGTGATAAATCGAAACGCAGAGAAAATTTATAACTCGAAATTTCCTGAATATACGTAACCTTCCGAGGGTAAAACTAATTTCTTGCAGGTACCCGTTATCGAGATAAAAAGGCAATAGAACGGAAAATAGTATTACAATCCTGTTTCTTATTATAGAATAAATTGAAGAATTTCTCATGCGGAACAAAACGCGTTTAAAAATCTATAGAAACCCAACTTATCTGAACATCTGTTAACAGTGAGTTGACATGGTGGACTTAGCGCTTATGGCCTATCACAAAGGGCTTCTCAGTTATCTATTATCTACAAGGCCTACCACGTTTCTTACCTGCGAGCAGATGGGACCTGAATAATCCTAAAGGGATCCCCCTTGACACCCAAGGGTCACCTGACCTGTCCTCTTTTCTATACCTGCAGTTCTTTTCTGATATTTGCATTGAACAAACTGCAAGGACTTCACATGGAAGAACCTTTATTTGCACGAAGATCACGGTCAAAAAAGTATGAACATAAAAGAAAATAAAGATTTTCCGTGTTTCCATAAATCTCTGGATTTTCTTAAGGTATAATTTTCTTTTCTTTAAGGTATAATTTCGGAAAAACAGTAATCTTTTACTGCTTCTATAATAACATCGTATACTTTATTAATTCCCGATCGCAATTTATAGTTCGTAAATACGTATATTTGGAAAATCCTAAAGGTAAATTGAGAAAAATTCCCAATGACACTTCAAAATACCCACGATTCAAATACAGTGACAAAGATTTATATTATTGAGTTAAAATATCATATCTTAAAGTGTACAAACCTTATTTTCTATACACGAAACATTAGTACGATTGCCGAGTACAGAACAGTCGGGTACAGTACGTTCGATCGTTGTCCCTTGGGTGTCTCTGTAAAACCTAATTTGCGGAGATATTCTGTCCGAATCAACGGCAGTAATACCGATTTGTCTGTTGTTGATCAAGGAACGCAGTAAATTAGTTGCTTCACCAGTAAATCCATTATTTAGTTTGTCACCATTTGTCCTAGTAATCTCTAAACTCCTGTTGCTATATGAGAAGTAAAAACAAAGAATACATCTTTCAATTCTAAAAACGTCTAATAATGTAATAATAAGATTTCAGGTGCAATATGAAATCTGCAATTAATTAAGTTTTATCTTTAAACGAACTCTTATCTCTAGAGGAACAACCTGTTACAAACAGTAGTTACATTGATAATCCTAAGGTAAATATGTATTAAGCACACAGGATTATATTTGGATAGTCTTAACAAAAGATAATACAATCTGTCAATAAAAATCTATGTTTGAACTTTGAGACTGTATACATATAGTTTTATTAAATAAACAAGAACATATAAAAGGAAACTACATTTATACACTACAATTTAGCTTTATGGTCTTATCATTGTATGACATAAACCACCCTGCTACCAAATTTTAAATTCTGTACTCACTTTGCTAATGCTTGCCACAACTTTGTTGTTTCTTGATCAATATTTGTATCTGAACAATTACTTTCTGGTGTATCCATTCTATTTACTGGACTGCGATTAGGGGTACTCGTTTTTGATTCTTCATAATTTGTTTCTACTTTCATTCTTTTGTTAATGGTCATATCATAACCATTTTCTTCCCCCTCAGTATCCTGCTCATCTCGATCTTCTATTTCTAATCTGTCTGGATCAGAACTATTTGAACACGTATCATCTTCTGGCTCACACTTAATGTTATCATGCTCAGGCATGTCATTGGTGCACAACTCCAAATGATGTGTTTGAGTCTGAGGTATAACGTTTTGATTAATGCTGGCCGGAGAGTTAGGCTCCTCATTGAACAATGTTTTGTTCAATTGGAGAAATGACTGTAGAGGACTTAAGCCTGCTACTTTGGCAGTGGAGAAAGATTTCTTCTGGAAAAAAGCAAATTACTATTTACACTACAGGTTTATTTAACTAAAACATATGAAATACTTAAAACTACATACAAAAGAGAACAGAAAAATAACAATTTAATCTTAAATTATCACATTCATTTCATCCAATGCATCACTTTTATTAAAATTCTAGTAAGCAAATATTTTATTGATTTCTGCATAAATTCTCATCTATCAGAACAAATTAGAAATACTATTTTAACATTTGCACTTTGTACTTAATTATACTTAATTACAATACATTTATAAGAAAATAATTAGTTACGCACATATATTTTTCTGTTCTGCAATTATTATCAAATTGATAAGGTTAAAGTAGACTGCATTAAAGGAAACCTTGAAGTGTCTTACATAATTACTGATATATCAGGGCAGAGAAGCAAATAAACAGCAGGTTGTATGTGTTAAATGTGTGTTTACAATATATGGAACATACATGTGCTAAGGCACATCCTTATCTACAATCACATATTGCACATTTCCAGTTGCATCATTACTTAGAATGGAATGACTGCTCACTGATGCTACTGTGTTAAATTAAGTCTTACTCTTTTAACCAGAAAATAATATGATTCATATCATTTAATGACCCATGCCCCTATGTTCCAATATTCCTCTATCCATGGCATTTAAAAAAAATATTTGTTGACTACCTGATCATCGTGTGATGATAACTGCTTGGCATAATCCAGGTACTGTTTGAGTATGACATCAGATTTGTGTGACACTTCACGGAAGTTGTGCAGTACATCCAACTTGTACACGCACCGGTGACAAATGATTGGTGGCAAAGAATCTCCATCTTTTACCTGAATAAAATGCAATTACATCATTGCTTTTCTGATCCACCAATACATACTCAGTACTTGTGATAACAATCTTATTAGAGTAACTCTAATTCATTCCTATAATATTCCCTATAGAAGATCAAGTAACAGTTACACATTAAAGCCATTATGGAATGCAATGCTAATAATTACTACATCTTAAATCAAATCTCCTTAATCTTAATCATATAAACACAACTTTCAATATAAAAACAATGGAAGTAATTTTGTTTAATACAAGCGCGTAAAATACAGAATCGAAAATGCAGAATCGCAGAATGTGTCCTAATTTCAGGCAAAAATTTAAGATAAATGTCAAAGAGGAATATAAATATAAAAACGGGCGATTTTTTTCTAAGTAGGTTGAACGGAAGCAGAGCTTTTCTCCAGAAGAAGAGAGTGTTCATATATACGAGTGCGAATCACGAATAACGAAGATAAAGGAGAAATATAGGATAGAGTGAAATGTGACAGCGACTCGTGGAATCCGCGTGTGAAACCTGATAACAGGCCGTCTAAATAAGGAGCTGCTCCCCTCTCCGTGAGTTCCGCAGAAGCGAGGAGCACAGAGCTTATCACTGCCATTTTAAATCCCCCGTGAGTCGGCTTATCTCGCGGACACATCTCTTGCCAAACTTTCTCCCGTGGCACGCGCACACACACACACGCACCCTTGAGATAGTAAGGTGAATAGAGATAGAAGACGACGGTGGAGAGAGAGCAGGCGTGATCGAGACGAGGTAAGAGCGATAGGAGCGCGCGTAAGAGAGAGGGAGACACGATGACGAGTGCGAGAACCACAGATGGTCGCGTCTGATTTATCTTCGTCTCGGCACGAGGACCCGGTGAAAACTCTTGACGAAACTCACCGTAATCGAGAGGCACGTCAGTATCTTATCGGCGAAGTTCCGCTGGGCGCCTTCCTCTTCGAATATGGACAATTTGACACCGTCCGACGATAAACAAAGGCGACACAGCTCGTAGAACTTGGGCGGTACATCGAACATAATTGTGAGCTCCGGCTACGTTGCGCCTTGCGTAAAGCGCGAGTCATCAAGAGGTAGACTCTTTCCTTGGCCGACGTACTATCTTTCTCCACTGCCACTACGCGTTTAGCGACGAGGAAGGGTACACGATCACTTATCACAGTCACCGCCGCGGCTCATTGTCAGCGGCACAGTACACACGGTCATACAGTTATGCTACCACATAGAGAGGAGACCACGAAGAAACAGAATGTTTCTCCGACTTCCTTTTTATGATCCTGCTCACTGGGAGGCGCTGACGATTACTTCCATCTTTGAAGTTACTGAGTTTCACTGGAATCATCGGACTCGACCGATCAAATACTACGCCATCTCCAGGCTTCTTCGGTCTTTCTCCACAGCGTCATCTTTTTTATGTATCGTTTATTAAGTAATTAATCGATCTTACGAATAGTAAGAAACACAGTTAATACTTCCGAATGTATAATTCGAGTTCAAAAGTTTGTTATTTGAATTATACGATTCGATAGTCTTGTCACTCCTTTGTAAATTTTTCAAGCCTTTTCGTCTTGGCAACTGAGAAAGAAATGCATGTTCTAATTTTTAGGTTACGACGTTTATCTTATTCGCGTAACAGGTACTTCTTTCGCGTGTCTATGCACCTTGTAAAACATAACTGTACTTTCATATCGTGAATTATGAATTTAGGATATGGAAAATCAAGACAGATGCGTATCTATGGTACGTATTCAGCGAAATGATTTAAATACATTTATTAAATTAAATGTCGATCTATCCTATGTACCTACACATGAAGGATTGGAGAATTTATATCTTATACAAAATGTATACGTTATTACTAATAGAATTGTATAAATGCTTAAATACAATAAGATTATTAAGATTATTTTATTCTCGTAAGATCGTGATAATGATCAAAATAACGATTCTTTAACTCAATGCCATATACTGATCAGAGATCAGCAATTAAATCGATAGAAGAAACGAGTTTCTTATCACGCGTCATTTTACTAGGAATTTCATTACATCGAATAAGTAGCCCAACCCATAAATAAATCAGGCAAACGGGGAGAATGACTAACGCAAGATTACGCGACCCATCGACCACTTTCGGCCCACGCTATTTTATCACATTTTTAATCCGATCTTCGTACATATAAGGTTGTGGTACGATAAACATCAATTTTTAATTTTTGTATAAATTCATCGTGTTATTGTTAAATTTTGTACGATTAAAATATACAAAAATTTGTTTACCTTTTCAGATGATCACGATATTTGCAAGACGAGATGAATTAATATTTTAATCACTCGTTGCAATAATTATGTAATTATAATTAATTTGCCCTATTTATAAATAAATAATATATTAATTTATCGTAATATCATTATATATACCAACATATAGTATTTATTCTTATAATGTATAACAATATTTACACAAATGTACAAGTTACACACATTTTTAGGAAATGTATGCACAAATCACACAATACCAGATGAAGAATTAAATTGATATCCCACAGAGAGCTAGAGCTTACTTAATTTTGCCTAAACATATTACATTTTTAAACACAAAATTTGAAAGTTATAGTTTACTGCATATGTTATTTTCTTACTATTGCACATCCGCAGTAGTATGTTTTATTTCTCTGTTCTAATATTAAACGTCATGAATATTAATCAAAGGTGACTAATTCTAATGTACGTACACTCCCTGTATAGAATTATAATGTACTGGAAAAAATAGTCTTATCAATGTCTTACTATCTTCATTTGGACGACAGTTACAAATATCTTTCCTTGCAAAATTGTTATAAAAGTTTAAATAAAAAATTATGAATATACATTTTTTACAAGTGTATGAAAAAAATTGTATACACAATTTTTTGCAACATTCAGTAGGGAATGTTTTGTTTCAAAGTAATAAAGAAATATTTTTCTAAAACAAATCCATAAAAACAATGCAAAGATATTTAAATAAGTTGTGATACTCATTTGCGCGCGACATATATAATTCAGTTGGACATATTTTACATTCATAACATAAAATGATTTGTGAGGTATATACTGTACATTTAGTACAAATTCATAAAAGGACTTAAGTAAAATAACATTCATTGCAATATATCTATCTGTAAATCGATATCACAATTCACTTTTAATCATTCTCCTTTCAAGAACATTTTGTTCCTGATGTAACTCTTCCACTTGAGTACTATTTACTTTGCTATCTAACTCAAGTGACCTAATACTTTTATAATATCTCCTATATTTTTGTCTGATAAGCTTTACTTTGTGTTGATCTTCTCTGAGATCGATAGTGGAACCTAATATTAAGTGTATATCTTTAATGTGTGCCAACTTCAGTAAAATGACTTTTCTTTTATTTCTAGCACTTAATCTCCCTAATAGAGTAATATGTCTTATTAATTTTCGATAATCTCGAAGCAGTTGTTGAATAATATCTAGACACAGCCAACGAGTTCGAGCGATGCACACATCTGGAACTATACCGGCTCCAGACTGGCAAATATTTACAAGCGCTTCAACATGCGAATCCCCATCCAAATTCGCTAAGATAAAATTCACAAGATTCGGTATTGTAACTGACAGAGAAAACGGATACACCGTGCTATCCTCTTTTCTGTAACGAAGAAGACTAGAGAACTGTTATAGAATACAATCACGAATGATCCATTATAATTACCTTTCGGCAGGAAAAAAAAGAATAGATGGGAATCGATTCATATTATATTCCCATGGTAAATCATTATTATCACCATCTACTTTTACGAATAAAAGATGATCCATTTCGCGTAAATAATGAGCTACTGTTAAGTACACATAAAATATTGCGCTACAAAATGCACAATAAGGAGAGTGGTACATTACGACCACATCCTAAAAAAGATCATTAAATTTAATATTTTCTTTATGGCATTATCTTATAACGTTATAATATGTTCATTACTCTTCCCAATTTACCTTTGTTGGATCTAAAATAGTATCTAAGAAAGTTTCAGTTGTCAATTCTGGTACGCACACACTTTTTATGTCCTTTGTTTTGCAACTAACTTTAGTCTTAAATTTTTGCACAAAACGTCTTGAATTATTAGAACGTAATGTGCGTTGTAAAAAGCCTTGGGTATAATTATTTATAAATTGTATAAGTGTATATCGACTAAAATCCTCCTGCATGACATATTGACTCTCATGCTAAAAAAGAAAGTTACGAATTAAATATATGTGAAAATATAAAAATACATTAAAATACTTACAGCAACATCTAATATCACAACAGCGGTCTTATCCTTCCTACTTAAAAGGTCTATGCCCAGGCCTTCCGCGAAGTAAAAATAATGTAAACTATCGATTGCTATTAATGTCAAGGTTTTGTTAATTTTACACACTGACTTTGTTAAATTTATATTCGGATGTTCAAGATTATCTCGTGGAAATACAGGTTGATGATATCTGTTTCCTGTTATCCATCTTTTACATTCAGATCTTAAATATGCTTGTTTTACTACGTCTGCAGATCGTACATCCTCTTCATTTGCAGAAGACGCCGATGTTCTGTATTTTTTAATAACAAAATAAAAATATTAACTAATAAAGGAAGTACAGAAACAATTCCTTTCATACCTCCTGGATTTAAGGTTGTCTTCATATTTTATTGTAGTAGGATCTTCGTTACAACAGATTTCATATGTCTGCTGTGGATTATGTACAGCTGGAACTTTGAAAATATCTGCACCTTTACAGACGGGATAAAATTTATTAGTATGAAGTTTACAGACAGGCATTTCTCTTTTTGCATTATTTAATATGTTCTTTTTACATAAAGAACATTTGTTCATTACAACATTGACACAGCAACTATCGTTAATCCATTTTTGAATCGAGATGCTGGTAGTGAAATTGTTTGTTTGATTTTTGGTTTCCTTCAAAAGTTTTGCACAAAATGTATTTCGCTCCGAATGCCTCGCAATAGCATTGCGACGCTTGAAACTGAGACGCTGAATTATCTCCTTAGGTAAGACATTATCTGCACAATTATAGTACTGGAGTCCAATCTCCCTGATCTAAAAAATTAATGTAATTTTTATTAGATATCCTTTGAATACCGCGATTAGGTTTACAATGCTACATACTAGATTGAAATTGTAATTTTCAGGATGCAAAGGATTACGAGGTGTGAAAAGAAAAAGTACAGGCCCTTTCTTTAAATATGGTGCTAATGTTAATGCTTTTACTCCAGGAGGTTGCAGCCATAGAACTGGTTGATGAATAGAACTGCTAATCCAATTTAATATGTTTTCGGAAGTCCATTCAGAGTCTTCTGGATACCTCTATACATTTGAATTCTCAAACTCATTTAATTGTGTTATATATGCAAATGTTTCTACTTTATGTATCCAATGTATTTACCACTGCCCAAATATAAAAACTTTTTTCATGTACTTACTAGAGACTTGCTCCACATAAATAAATTTGCAGATGGAAATTTGTAGATGTTATATTCCGTTTCACTAGATAACGCACTAGTCACAACAGCAAAAGCCAATTCTCTATTAGGGTCCTCTTCCAATGTTCTTATAGCAGCTTTATAAAATTCTTTGTAGCCAGGAGTTTTATCTAACCGAGTAAAATTAAAATAACCTACTACCACAGCCTGCAATTACAGTAACAAACAACTCACTGTTTTATAAATAACTATGTACACTAAGATCCAACATGTAAATTATTTATTTATACTTACATTATAATTCACACGTAAATCTGTTAATTGTTCTTTATGTGTTATCCTAACAATTGGATTCATAACTGTATTAAGAAATTTTATCATATATGACCATGTACGTATACCTCTGTATTCTATACCAGAATCCCTTGAAGGATAAAGCATCAGTACTGGGTAGATTTGTACTTTGTTATACTGAGCTCTACATTCTGAGCTTGGATGCCAGCAATTAATAGCAGCAAAAAATATCTGGGGATCACAAAAATATCTTAGTCTTATTATTGTATGATTATAAAATAATTAATTATATACACATATTTGATACCTGTGAATGATAATATTGAGCAACTATTTCAAATTCTTGACGCACAGCTTGACTTTCTGCATCCCATGGAGCATAATACATAACAAAACTAAAATCTGCTTCTGTCACCCTCTCTATCATAGCGCTTAAATGTCCTTTATAAAAATCTAAGACAATTGAACTTTGATTAAAAAATGGTTTAGCTAATGGAGGCTTTGATACCTTCGGAGCACTGCAATGAAAATAATCGCCATATAATACAACATATACAATAATAACACATATAATACTATCAAATAAAAACAAGCATGACTTGTTGCTACTGTATTCGTACAGTATTGATACCATACTTTCAAGTTACGAAATATCTATTGCACAGTACCAAAATATAAAACCATGTTTAAAGTGAGATAACAGTATCACACTAAAGTTAATGAATTTTTAACTAGAAAATCGTTATAACCTAAAACTTACGAACTATGGAGTGCAGCTAAGGTCAAGATAATTGCAAGGAAAAAATGAATAATTTTTCTAGCGTATGAGAACATCTTGCTGGTTAGTCTCTCTTTTATCACGACCTTCTGATGCGACTCTTTGGCCACGTCGTTACTTTTTGAATCCGGTATAGTCGTGTGCGAGTTATCACCATTTCTCGGCGTGCTTGTTTCAACTTCTTCTTTCAACATTATCCGTTAAACCAAAAGGAAATTAAAGGGAGGAGAATATCGTACGCTAAAGCCTCATCACACACTCGTTGTTTACTCCAGTACTGTCAGTCCAACTATTGTTTATTTAATTAAAACTAATTAGCCGGGGTTTCACGGATTTCGATCGAGCCATCTGTATTTTTGCAAACCGGAAACAGCTGAGCGCTTGTCAACATATCAATGCACGAACAAGATTTAATATTCATATAGTTTGTTTCAACTAAAATTGAAGGGGTTGTTTGCGATATTCTCTCGTATCTATCGAAAGCAATAAGTATTATGGAAGATTAACTGATATTAAATATATGTATATATTATAAATAAATATATTTGAAAAGTGAAAATAGAGCTTTGAAAAATTAGAAGTGTTCTATGATGTTTAATGCTTTTTACGAGAATTTATGTCCAGATAAGGAGCAATATATAAATACAATGTTTTCATTATGTGATTGTATTTTATACTAATGAAAAATTACAGGAAAAATTACAATGAGAAGTTTATTAATATTTTTACCAAACAGGCTTTACAAGGAAAAACCTGGATACATGTTTGGTAAAATAGTGTATGATGATAATACAGGAGTAAAAAAATTTTATGTCATTGGTGTATGTAAGGTAGATAATTTAGAAACAATGAAATGTGCCAGTATAATTGGATATTATTCTGGCAGCGAACACAAAAGAGGATATGTAGATAAAAAATATTTAGACTGGATTAATATATGCTTGAATTCTACATTTTACTCTAAGTGTGATATTTATGACTACAGTCTGAAAGGTATTATTGTGAACAATAAAAAAATTTCTACTCTACACTGTCATACAGCCATTATAGTATATGATCAATCAGCATTTAGAGAAACAGAATTATTTGCTCAAAAAGCAGTATCTGGAGACCACTTTTATGAGTTAATGAAAATCATACAAAGCAAGCAAATTGAGAGAGAAATACAGAAGAAAGGAAAATGTACTTATGTAAAAGAAACACTACTTGTGTATCATATGTTCTTATACTTTTATCCAGTCCTTTTTCTTGCTAAAATAACCAACAAGTTATTACCAGTTTTAAAATATTCTTTTCTTGGTTTGCATGTTAATGGATGGTTGGAAAATGTCAAATGGATGTTAATCACTGTAATAAAGAACAAAAAATTTAATTTGAAAACTGGTAATTATGTTTTTGCATTAATAATAGATATGTTATTGGGAATTTCAATATTACAGTTATTATTGCATTACTTTGAGTACATATCTCCATCTCAGATACTTTTGGATAATGCAGAGGTAATTTTAAAATATACATTGAAAATAGTATTAAATTAATGGTAATATTTTAACGTATGAATATTTTACAGAAGGCTGTCACATTTTTGAAGGACTTAATTAACTGGCTAATGGGTGTACCAGCTGGTTTAAAATTAAATCATGCCTTAAACAATATGCTTGGGAAATTTTTTCTATACCACATACATATGTGGTGGACATTCTTAATATTTATGAAACCTGTAATGGATTTTACATTCGAAGTACTGGTATTATTTGGAAAGCTTGGTATTACATTTCAAATAGCAATAGCAGCTGATCTTCTAGCACTTGTCAGTTTTCATGCTTATTGTATCTATGTATATGCTGCAAGGTACTAAATATATAAGTTATTAAGTATATAAGTTATAGAAACTGCAAAAACGCAAACTGAATAATAATTCAATTTTTTATCAGGCTTTTCAATATTCAATTAAAGGGTATTACTGCTTTGTTTCGACTATTTTTGGGTAAAAAGAAGAATCCATTGAGAGAAAGAATTGATTCTTGCCAATATCAACCTGATCAACTGTTTGTAGGAACTCTATTGTTTACTATTCTACTGTTCCTCATGCCAACAACTTGGGTTTATTATGTAGTTTTTACCATGGTACCTTATAAATAATTAAACTGTGATTATGATTATGGTTGAAAAATTCATAAGTTCATTTTACAGCTCAGATTAGCACTAATCAGCTTTGGAGGTTTGTTGACAAGAATGAAGTTTTATCTTCAAGTTATGCCTGTATATACATTTTTTAAGTGGTTATTTCATTCTTATAGCACATGCAGTAAGTGAAATACTTTTAATCAATTGTCAATTAATTGTAAATGCTGTCAATTTATTGGATTACTTACAAATTACACGATTTGTATGTTCTAGGTATTGTTAATATTAAAGTATATTCAAATAGAACAGAAGGTCCAATAATATTAATAATGACAATGGTAGTAGCATCATGGCATTATACATGGGACAAATGTATACCAGACACAATTAATCGTCATCCATCCATAGAATGGAATAAGATAATAAACAATATAATATGGGGTGAATTACTCTATCCATTATAGATTCCTATTTATAGCTTTATTTAACAAAGAACATACATGTATATATATCTTACCTAATTCTAAAATAAACATTGTTAACTAAATTAGATTCCATTAGATTATTCAATTTCCTGTTTTATACTTTTCCTTTTTTTTCCATATATTTGTTCAACAATTGCTGGGTCAATATCTTTGATCATAGCTTCATCGATATCATTTTCTTCCCTCAAGATACCAAAGTATATGAAAAAGGCAGCTAGGCTTAAGCCTATAACTAGACCTTCATAATTTGGTCGATCTCTACCGTCAATTGTATCTCTAGCAGAATATGTTGCTGCTTTAGATGTTGAGTATTTATAAGGCTTGTCATAATCATCGTCATCTTCATCTTTTTTCTTTGAATTGATACTATATTGTAAGGTGGAATACATTTGAAGAAAAGATTGCCTAAAACAATATGTCACTTTTTATCATAGTTTCAAAATACTTAAAGAATCTAACCTCTTTTTTAATACGAATAATTTAAAGATTTAATACAAGAAAAGAGAGTATCATGTATTCAAATATACCTATTCCCTAAGAATGATTTGCTACTTTTAAGATGTAAAACATTTTTTATTAATTTTAAATGCATCATTCTTACAAATAAGAATTGCTCAACGTCTAATTTGGAAATTCACGTATTAATTTTACCAAATATTATATATATATTATATTTGGTATTATTTCTCTTTCTTTACGTTTTATTTTGTAAATAATAAATATCAATTAGAAATTTATAAACATTTATACTTTCGATGTCCTTTTATCGTTCAATGTTGTTTAATGCTATGAACAGACGTGTCCACAGTCCATACACATGTTCAACGATAACTAACTGTAGAAACAGTTATTTTCTTATATTTGTTGCTTAATTTTTATTTAGTATCAGCTACAAAAATATTATCAGTACTTTAAATGTTGCAACTTTATAGATTCAAAATTATATTCATGCATAGAACACTGAAGTGATTTATACGATGGGATTGGAAAATACGTCAAAATTTAAGGTTATAAGTTCAAAATCGGGAAAACGAATGAAAAAAAATTATAAATCGGGAGGTGGATATTTAATAAATTTTATTCATGTTCCTATATACATAATTGTGACATGACTTTTATTCAAGATTCTGTATAACGCGAATTTATAGATTTTGAATTTATCATTTACAAAAATTACAGATAAAATAGATAACAATGTTGATACCTCTGCATGTGATACTAATCAAGTGAAAAACGTGAATAAGCGGAACATGAAACGTAAAAGACAACATAAAAAAAGAAGAGACAACATTAATGATAACATTGATGAAAATATAATTAAAGATGACAAAGAGGAGAATGTCTATACTGAGATAAAAGAGAATCAGGATGTAGAAGACACGAAGAGCGATGAAGAATCATCACCAAACAAGAAAGCAAAGTAAAAATTACTATATATTCATATTTAGATTTTAATTATTTTTTATATTAAATTATATATATGAAAATTGTTTTGTCAATAGTATAGATACAACAAATGGTTTAAATGATATAGAAGAAATTTATAAAAATAACTCGAAAACTCCAAGACGGCCTTCTAAAAGAGAATTAAAAAAACAAAAAGTTGAGAAAAGAAATAATAAAAGAAGGATGGCCAGTAGAATTGAAGCAATGACAAAAGGACTTAATTATGTTTCAAAGGTTTCTTTTATGATGTCATTTTTTAAAATGGTAATATTCAAAATGAAACAATTATTAATTCTACCTATAATAACTTCATTTATAGTGGAAATATGCACGAAGTGAATGGAAGTTTGAAAAGATAAGACAAATTTGGTTAATTGACAATTTGCTAGATGAAGCTTATATTCCAGATGACATTTTTCCAATAGTTTTAGAATATTTTGAAGGATGTAAAGGAATGGCTCGAGAACTACTTTTAAGGAAAGGCTTGGATGTTGTAAGGAAAGTAGAAAATGAACGAAATAAAGACGAGGTAGAATCTGTTGCTTATCAAAGGGCAAGAAAACTTCTACAAGCTTTACCTACCGAAACCTAAATAATCTGAAGTTATACTTAAAACCTATCAACTAGTTCATACTTTTAGTGAAATTTATTTTACATTTTGAAATTTATTTTACATTTTTTTTATACATTATCCCAACTATTTGTTTCTTTATTCACGAAATAGATACATCAAATTTTTGTAAATAATTAAACAATTAAATTTTATCTGTTTATTATATTAAAAACAATTTATTTCACATATATATATGAGAAGCTTACAATTGGTTTATTCTGGAGATATATATAAATAAAAAGTTATACTGTATTATACACTTATTACCATACAATATTATACAAGTACTTTAGTAACCATAAGGTTACTCCAACAAAATTACAGTTAAACTAGATTACATTATTCTGAATACTTATCTACAAATTGTTTAAGTTTATCTACATCCTGGAGACCAACAATTCTGTCTAAAACTTTTCCATCCTTCATTGCGATCAAGACTGGAACAGAGCCAACCTACATATATAAAATTTCTATTATTTTCATTATTTCAAGATAGGTAACAAATTTATAAAAATAAGAAATAACCTCGTAATCTAAGGCAAGATCGCTATTCTCGTCGATATCAACCTTTGCCAGTAAAACTTTTCCTTGTTTCTCTGCGATTACCGATTCTATACGAGGAGTGAGCATACGACATGGATTGCACCATCTATAAATCAAATTAAATTCATTATGATAAATTTATCATTAAAATCATTATGACAGTCCAATTTTTACATACGTTGCGAAAAAATCAATGATCACAGGCACTTTGGAGTTTTTAACGCGATCGTTGAAATCTTTTGGATCTTGAACTTTGAAAGCAGTTGAAATCGATTGTTCTTGAGCCGGTGCATTTGCAAAGGCTCTTGTTCCTAGAGCAATACGTACAGTTCTCAATCCAGTTCGGAACATTTTAATGTTTCGTTGATATAGAATAACCTACGACGTGTAGCAGATGTGTAGTAACTACGAATAAATTCTAAAACGTAATAACGATTTGATCAGTTCTAACCTAAACTCTTGTTCGGAAGATTGTACCGTACTGTTGATTGGGATTGAATGAGGTTAGGTATAAAATAACCAACAACGTAAAAATAAATTCTCCACGTGGTATCGTTTGTATATATTTCATTTTCGTCGAATCAGTTGAGAACTTTTCATTCGGTAAACAATAAATACAGATTTACGCTGTACATGTTTGTTATTTCATAGAACTGTGTATATTTAATAATGATACAAATTATATAACTTTTAAATATAAACATAATTAAACGATTGAAAATAATATTTATATGTGTTTATCCTTATAAAGAATCACTAAAGAAAATAAAAAATAGAAAAAACGAATTGATTGGTGTATAAAAAGAATAGAGAATCCTATTTAAACAAATACCGATGATCTTTTGTATTACATGCATTTTTCAAAACAGTGTAAGATTGTTCTAACAAGCGTTTTCATACAGTTAAAACACTGTATAAATTGTTTAAATTCTATCTGATTATTTATAATTGAATTTGATGGAGTAACCAAATTATAATTTTCAAGTTTTTTACATCACAACTTTTCAAGGATTAAGATCAATTTATTTTATAAATACCTACCCATGTGGAAAAGCGATGTAAAATACTTGTGTTGTAGCCATGACTTTGATCGAGGATAAAGTTTTGGGAACCCTATCTTAGAAATCATTCATTGAGAGAGTTCTCATTTCGTCTAATATTGTTTCTTCACCTTTGAATGTGTAGAAGATATAGCCACGAGATAAATAATGAATCAATTTGTTATAAATTTTGCCATCGTCAATATATTATTTTATTTTATTTTATTCATTAATACTTTCCTAAAGAAATTGTCCATGCTATTAGATCCTTTATTTAACCGCTGACCATTTAATTCGTTGATCTTGGTATCTTGAACTGGCGAGTCATTTTGCCAATGACCTACTCTCGTTTTGCGGCCTCGAAAGTTTGGACCTCGGTCATGTCCTAATCCTTTAAGCATACGTTATGACACTGAAACATCTAATGACTAAATTCCTTCTATGAAGTGGACTAAAATTATTCAATTGGAAGAGTTTACTCTACTGTATTGTCTATTATCGACAGAGTCGACAGCCATGACTTCTTTACTCATTATTTACAATTTTTTAGATTTTACGTTTACGAATTTAAAAATTCATTTTAATACATCTATGGAAAAAATACTGCTGATGACTATCATTACAGCCTTCACTGAAGACTTCCTAGAAGTTTATATTATGAATAGAATTTGAATAATAATATATCCTCCGAAGTTTCCTTTTCCGAATGCTACGATTCTTCTACGAATATCAGAGGAATCCATTTTTCCAGCTTATTTTCACACATGACAATTGTCAAAGTAATTAGTTTGCAATATTGATGATCGTTCACCTTGTCCAATAACATTAAATGTTTTCTATTCATTACTATTGTATTCCCGACTAATGATACAATACGAATAAATTAGGAGATATCCTGTGTTTTCACCTGATGAAAGAAGCATTGACTTAATTATTGAATTTCACGCCCAGAGTGATGTAATGAGCACGAATGCTAGGTGCAAAAGCTTCTACTGTATAGCATGGTCCTAAATTAAAGCATTATGTGGCGGCACCGATTGATATCATGACACTCAGGGTCGATTCGCAACATATTCTTCAATGTTTTTGAATAGCGATTGAATCAAGGCTAAATTACACTTTATACAGTTCTAATTGAGATTTCGGTTCCTTATTGTACACTTTGAATTACTCTGTACTGAAGATCATTAAAATTGTCTGAACATTTGCTATTCTATTAAGAATAAGAAAATAGCGTACCATGTAAAGAAATGGAGCTTCTTCGTTGTGATCAATAGGAGTTGCTTTCTCAATATTTATAACGATCATTTGAGGACTGTGGACATTTCTGGAAGCTCTGTTCTGATTCGCAACTCTTTCCGAGTACAGTGTTTGGCGATGCCTTCTTGATATATATGTATTCCACCACGACGAAATTGAAGCTTAAAATTTGCATAATGAGCCAAAGAGGAAAGAATCGTAGAAGACTTCGATGGGAGAAATTGCTAGGAGGATTTTTTAGCATCAAGAGAACCGTTGCAGGAAATGAGAAATTGTAGTAACAAAAAAAGCAGTATGGAATAATAATGAAATACCAGTGGAATATCATAATAAGTAATGCGAATAAGAAATAAAATATTAACGATCAAGGAAAAGGAGTTTCAGCAATACAAAAATGCAAGATATAAAAACAGGAATTCCAGTAATAAAGAAATAGTAAGAGTACTTGAAAAGGAGTTGCAGGAATGATAAAGGAGTACAGAGATACCAAAGAAAGGATTTCAACAATAATGATTCATAGAAAGGGCCGTTTGAAACAATAGAAAAGACAAAACAAGGACATAAACCTGTAAATTAAATTATAAAACATTTTACTTAAGTACTGATGAAAATTACTAGAGTTTAGATTTACAAGAGATCGTACTTTGCTCCTTTGCGATACATACCCGACAGGAGAAACTAGATCAGACTGATCTCTGACTTTGACTGGAAGATGACTCATTGCTTACAGTTTTGTAATGGTCGTTACGTAAAATGAAAATACATTACGTAATCCGTTCCTTCGCGCGTTCTGAGAGGGCGTACTTATGAAAATAATAGATTTTCTCCATGGGAAAGCCTCTATTCATGGATCAGCACGACACGACAAGAAGCAGACAATCGTTCCCTCCTTTCACGTCGAAACAAAGTCGCGACACACTTTCAATTGCCTCGTTATTAATTTCAATAAACACGATGTTTCATCAGCCACATCTTTATAACGCAACGATGCGTATGACAATAAAAATGAAAGTTTCTCGCATGAAATCACTGGATTTTTCATACGGTTAATAAATTCTGGATCCTTACCAAAACCTGCTGATACGATTTCCAAATAAGTGAGCGATGAAAATGAAATAAGGAGGAGGAGATGTTAGAGTTTACTCGATGTAACTTTGTAGGTTTAAAATGAAGGATGTTGCGCAAGATAGAGCATCGTTGAGATATGACGTGAACCATTACATTCAAGACAGATGGTTTCTTTGAAGCAAACTAGTCAGCTTTAGTCTTCAAGGTCTTGGCTACCTTGGTCACCGGACCATTTTTCTACGTGACCATGTTGATGTTTTTAATCGTAGAAATTTTTTCTTGCAACCAACAACACACGTATTATCTCGCCAAGAAACAACACGTTCGTGTGTCTACTTATTGCGTAAAAGCACCAAGCCGTTTCCTTATACAGCAACGACGCCGCAACGACTGCTGCAGCGAAAATACACTATATCATGGTAGAGCGACCTCTTTTAAAATGCACTCACGCGAAGCAAGGCTATGAGAGGATTTTTCTGCGTTCTTGTTTCTATTTTGTTTGATATCTAGAATTCTCGATATTCGTGCGTAATTTTGTGTCGGCGACTTTCGAGTGCCATAATTTTGTGAGTAATTCTCTGTTTATAAAATAGGACAATATGGACGTATAATAATAGTATTATCTTAAGTTAAATACCTGAGGCTTTTGATACATTCAGCAATTATTTCTTTTATATATGGAACGTTTAAAAACAATGCTTTTGAAATAAATAGGAAAGAAATTACTGCACTTATTACAGCCGTCAATGATTCTCTTTGAAAGTTCATTATTTCAAATAAACTACCATACCTTTCATCTTGTTCCGGTAATCGAGGGTTGAAAATGGGTTTTTGGGGATGAAATCAGTTACGAATATGGATTGAAATATTATTACCAGTTCATTCGACGTTGGTACGTTTTCCTCGTCACTCGATTGAAATTAAATCTATTGCTGAATTGCCAGGAGCAGTAGGCAGGATAGAAAACCCTGAAAAAAGAAATAGAACACCGGGGGTTTTGAATGGAGGAGCTGAGTTTGTAATCGCAGAGAATAGAGGGGCCAGGGGATCTAGTCAGAATACTATGACATTGGGGTAGGAAAATAAAGGGAGAACCGTTGGTCGTTATGGTAACCGTCGATTTACGATTTCATCTGACCGACAGCATGCTGACTAGAATAGGTGACCCACTACTCCCCAGAAAATGTGTTTTGGGTACTATGTAGACTCCCTTACGTACCAAGTATTTCAATTTCCTACTCTTTCATTAAGTTATCTTGATTAATAGGTACGTCGATTTCAACTTCGTTGAACCTTCTGTCAACTTTAAGTTAATACAATGTCCGATAGAAATACATTTCAGGGAATAGCAATTAAGTTTCATTATGTACGTCGTCCAAATGATAAATATTCTATTACAGTCACTAAGATTTTATTCCATTTCGTTGACAATTTCGTTTATCAAAATACGTTCTCCTGGGATGAATTCTAAATTGGAACACTATTCGATTCTGAAGAAATGAAATTAACTACTAAGATTTCTTTATTCGTTTGCTGTTGATCAGGGCCACCGAGCTGTCCCGACATTGGAGTTCATTGAATATTTCCCGTGGATTACGTAGTCTCCCACGAAACGTCGCTCAATTTAATTAAACGGTCTGCGTTCCCCGATGGAGCGTAAAAATCTCTGGAAGCGTCGAAACATTTCTCCCGCTTTGGGCTTCGAAGCGGTAATGATCCAATCGGGGAGTTAACACGTCCAATGTTTGCAGACGTGCTCGTTTATCGTATTATCACCAGCTAACTGGTTGGTAATTCTCGACTAGTATTTTTGTTACATGACGGAGAAACAAACGTTTCGATAATCAACTTCCTTCAAGGATAAAATAATAATACTGTACAAAGCTACATATAACTTTAAGCTTTATAAGACACTGAGAAAAAAACCCGAGAGATCTCCTGATCTGTTCACAGTAAATTAAAGATAATTTAGAACATAACCATCTGTGAAGAACTTCCATACAGAGAGTTAATACTCGTGATCGCTAATTGAGTGCAAAATGAGTTGAATTGCAAGTGAAAACGATGCTACCCGAAGGCATCCAACGTCCTAGTTTTGCTTTCTTCTTTTCTAATCTCGTTTAGACGTACCCTTTATGATCCATGGGAATAACAATTGCGAATCGAATGTCATGAAACTCTTTATCATATGTTGCCTGCATCGTCATTGTGCTAATTTTTCGTAACGCTCGCGCTAACAGCATTACTGCGAAACCTTCGCTTCACTTTTCGGGATGTGTGACACCACGACCTAAATTAGCATCCACTGGGAATGTGGGAGATACGTTCAGCGCTCTTCTCCTGGCCGTAGAATCAAAACTTTAACAGTGGGAATATATATCAATTTAGTCGAAAAGTCCACGTATTCTTCTAATGAAGTCTATAATGTTCATATTTTTATTATCTTAAGATATTATAGCCATAGGTTGTAATTATAAATTATAAGACCTTTATAAGGATATAAGAAATGTAGCTTTCATTGATGATATGCCTCGCGTGATCGAGCAATCGCTACACGTCGACATATTTTCATCGCTGTAAATTCTATAATGTTTGCGACGGACCTTACCTTGTCCTTTCATCTTTTTTAAACTAACGAAGTTACCCACCTACGATACAGAATAAAATCGACGCGAACTCGAACAGGTCTGCCAGCCTCCGGTCGATACTTGGAAGACATTTGAAAAGCTCAGCAGCTTGAAAACTCCGGAAGCACAATTCCAGCGTATTACTTTCAGTTCAGTACGGATCGTTGCCCTAGTGAAAATCACTGACCAACGATTTCACGGTTTTGACTGCTTAAAATCAAAGGTAATCCGGTGTAAGCCTGAAAGCAAAGTTTGTGTCAAAGAGGGAACTTTTAACTCGATTAGATAATTATATGTATAGCATGATTATGAGGTACATTAACTTCGTCGTTTTCAATCTTCTAACGTGAAAAATTTAATATTGAGTTTCATAAAGAGGAAAAATTACAATATATACTGATTATAAATTGAAGTCAATTCTTTCATTAAAATTGGTGAGTTGGAAACGATCGTGACGTGTATAATTCTTGGATTACCACTTCTACTGATAGACAAGCGATGCCTACAGCTCGCACAATATCCATTAGGTAAAGATAAAAAGCTGATCATCCAAAGTTCAATCGATTTCAATCGAATATATTCCTTTCCCTTGGCCTGACTTATTGATAGGAGCGCTATCATTCCTTCGACCCACCTCCCTCTTCACGTTTCTAATCCGTAAACCAGCTAGCTTGCCTTCCTGCTTTGATGGTGTTATTTTCATCCACGACGTACAGACATGAAGAGAACGAGAGAGAGAAAGAGAGAGAGAAGGAGAACGTTGGTTTTAGTAGGCCACTAGGAAACGGATGCGCAGGGCGCGGCCTTTGCCGATATACTAGTTCGCACATTTATGATCGTTAAATCAGAACTGACTTATTTCCAGCGCCACTTCTCATTTCTCCCGTTTATGGGCTTGCATACTAACTGTGGCAGAATCAGGTCCAATACCTGGACAGTTCGTGGAATATTATTCAGCGTCCTTGGAATCTGATTCCTGTGTTTCTAATATGGAATAAGGCGCAGTAGCGCCTTCGTTCAGCGGAAAGTTAGCACAGGAAGGTTGACTGAGGAACCGATATTGATCTGAGAAGTATTAAAGCGATCCTTGACAAGATAGGACTATGATGGTTTCATCATGTACGTCCTCCATTTCAAGTTAAAAACGATTGTTATAGAAAGAGCGTAAGAGGATTGTGAAATAAAAATTTCATAGACTGGAAAGGATATTCTGTCGGCGGATTTTAACAGGGAGATTTCCCTACGATTTACGACTGCAATCTGATGCTCAGCGAGGGTGAATTGTCCTGTTTCGAGCTCATCGAACTTTTAGTTTTGACACAGTGGGAGAGTCACAAGTTGAGTTGGAAAAGAATTGGTCGATTTGCGATGAACGAAAGAAGGAGGCGTCGGTGGAAAAGAAATGTCCAAATAAATGATAGGTTGTCGATTCTAACAGCAAGTTACTAATGGACAGATTCGAATAATTTCTTGTCGATATTACGTATAGCAAAATTTATCTTTATTGTGCTCGAGCAATTTATCTTCTGTTCGTATGCATGGCGCTACATTAGCCACCTGCGCTGTTTACGATTTACAGCGTCGAACCTTTCATGTAACTTTATTTCTAGCGCGTTGCATAAGACCGTTTGTCGATGCACTGGATCAAGTTCGAATTTTTGTTACGTTCCTTCTTATGATCCTCGCAGAAAAAACTTATCGTTTCATTGATGCAACTTGAAGTGAAAGCTCGTCCCGACGAAGGCTGCAGTTGATTGTGACCGTGAATATTTCGTGCCTGGAATTAGCAACGAGATGAGTAAAGAGGATATGAAACGAGCAATGAGTAAGAGGAATTAACGAATTGTGGGATGCACCGTGTCACTACGATTCAATGGAAAAACAAAGCGAGTGTGGCCAGTTAATGATAATAAAAATGAAGGAATAAAGTGGGCCGTGACACAGAATTTTCAACCGCGAACGCGACCAACGTTTCACAGAGGATGTAAAACTGCGTCGGCATAAAAGAACGACAAGGACGTTGATTATATTATTTTCAAGCCTACGGACATTTACTATTAAGCATATCTCTTCACGGTTCTAGATAATTAGCGTAGTCAATTTGCGGTGTTGTTCGAGATATACGTATTAACATATCATATCTGGTAATTTTCCAGGAAGTTCTTATTACTTGTTCTTATACCAATAAGTAAGTTCTTATACCAGTGTAAAATACTATACGTTTGTCACGTATCCACTACATAAAAATCATCAAGTAAACTACACGCTCATCGATATTCTCGAGACGTTAATTTACAACTTCCAGAGAGACGATAAAAACATTGGAAAAAGTTGCATCACAAAGTGACTCATAGTGATTCACTTTATATATTTCTGTAATGACTGGTACCAGTCGATATATGATAACATCGATTTTACGTACCTCAACGAGTTATAACGTTCGCACGAGCCGGTACACGAAGAAAGAAAACTGACGTAACTGTGGATACCACGGATGCAAAAGGGTCACGAGATCGTGACGTTTTGGTGAAAGGTTTATGCGTTAAATTCACGGACGCATCGATTAAGATCTAAGTACTACGGCCGCAGATGTCGAGAGAAGGACCTACGAAAGTTTTTTGTGGTTTGCATCTTTCGAAGGTTACAGAGATGCAGTATTTACTCTAAGATGAAGACAGACGTTGTGAAACACGTCGGAAGGAAAATAACACGACGATTCTTAGCGCGTCTTCACTTGTTATTTAGATTCCTCGGATGTCTTGAAGAAGAATTATCGTTTCGCAATGTGCTAATCATTGACACAAGCAGGAAAACGGAAAAATTTCGATCTGAAAAAAGATATGAATTTCTCACTGTATTAAATATTCATAACGACAATTCTATTCATCGAAGAAACCGTTATAACTGATAAGTAAACAGCGAACGTGCCATTATAATGGCTAACTAATAAATAGGAGCTCGATTATACGTAATACTTGGGAAGGGATGAGCGTTAATTAAAATAACATTCTTACACGTACGTTAAGTGCTTCTAAGCGTTGAAAATGGCGCAGTACCCGCTGGTCAACTGCGAGTAAATGATATCAGCAATATTAATAAGTTACCAATTAGCATAAATCTGTAATTCTGACCCTCTTCTTAGTCTAGTTGTCTGCATGCCAATATAACGTCCGGTTACCTGAGACACATTTCATTCTTCCCAATCATTATTTCTCCATTTGATTAACTTTTCAATATTGCAATTTGAAATGAGTATCGCGTAAGACTGCGTTCGGTTATACCTGTAATATTCGCAAATATTTGTACATTAGAATACCTAGTGGAGTGAGAATAATGTTATCGCTAAGGCACTAATAAGCAAGTCGAACTATGCAAATTCGAAACGTAAAACAGAAAGCGAACGTAACAAGTAAATAATACATACTTTGGAAATTGTTCTTGGTCTTTGATTTTTAAGCTAGTACTTCGAAGAAATTTTCAAGGATCAAAGTAAAAATAGTCCTCTGCAATATTCGTCAAAGCGGCTATGTACTATCAGTCTCGTTTCGACCTGGAATCAATGGACGATGAAACGAAAAAAATTACTGATCGCCGGGCATGTCGACGTCGTTGAAATAACGAGCTCGCCAATAATATCTAGTTCGTTGGTGGCTCGTGAAAGATTATTTCGTTTACCTTGGATAGTTGCCTAGAAAATAAACTGTACAGTGAATGGTATCAAAATATGTTGAAATGTAATGCAAACAAGATGGTGATATATTTCGCAGTAATAATCCAAGATGACCTATTCCAACGATGTTTACGTGAATCAGATATGCTATACGGAAGATTTGGAATATTCAAAATATTTAGAAGCGTTTTATGTCAAACAGTGTCTTAGAATAATTTAATTCTGCGATTGTGAAACTTTCCTCGATAATCAGCTGACGTCTGATCAATAGCATTCCTGTGATGACTCGCGTTAATGAATTATAAGGAACGAATTATATAGTATATTATATAATTGCAGAAACATGGCAAGCATCTCAAGTCTCTATAACGGATGAAAACAATGAATAAGAATAATCCTACGGACGTCTGGAAGTATCTGGATGGCCATGATGTTGAAATGGCCAACACCTATTACAGATATACTACCAGTGCACACGCACTTTATTACTGTTATAACATTACGTTATACACATTACATGATCATTCGTCGACAGTTATGCCTCGCTCGTCATCGTTCTAGCGCTTAATAAAACTCTTCTCTATGGATCATTGTTACAGGTGACCTTCGAAATTCCTCTAATATGTATTTGCTCTCTTACGGATTAGAGTCTTCCTTCCCCGAAGTTACAGGAATCTAATTTCTTCGCAACTTTAATTCACAATTTTAGCTCGATGTAACGTTTAACCGATCGTTTCTCTTTCCCCGATCATTCTCCGCTTCGTCATACTTGTAACATAAAACATAAGTTGAAAAGATATTGGCTTCGTGATAGACGATTCTTGTCGCGAGCCGTACACGTGTTCACAAATTCTATATTCTTGATGAATTCTTATAAATACTTGAACGATTGCCAAACTATTATTCTACTCCTTTCACGTGCCGGTTTACCTTCAAAAATACGATACGCATCACCCATTCATGGACTCGTAAAACCGTCCATCAAACACCAGTAACCGATGGCAACTATTTTTAGCAATTTCATCAAGCCACCAATGATTGAATATTTTCTTTTAGCTCTAATCATGGTTCTTGCTCAGGCCTATTAGAGAAAATGTAATTAGTATCTAACCATATATAAATGTCCAATACGTTATGTTTTCCATTGAATACATCATTGAATAGAAAATTTTGGATTTATGTGGAATATCAGGAAGTAGATTAAACTCGATCAATTTGAAATAATTAACTTGATGGATTCTGTTTCCTAAGGAACTGCGGAGGAATTTTCGGAGCTCTGGAAGATTTGACGATAAAGTGTCTTAGACCGTAGGATAGTTATTGATCGTAACCGTTATCCGATGCATTCATTAATATATTCCATTTGATCGAGATCAATGGATCATGCACCAGGGAAATTGATCTGCATGCGGTTAGTTGGGCAACACTATCGATGAAATGCTAACACTATGACCAATATTTCCGGTTGACGTCTGGTTTGAGACAGATAACACTGGTGGTAAAGTACACTGTAACAGGAGTATAAATTTCTTTTATTATTGTTCTTCATTTGCTTACGATGAATTGTAAATTATATCCAACTCTTCTTTTTTTTTATCACGTTCCCCTTTGATAAAATGACCTACCTTTACCAAGAAAAAAAAAAACAAGTCGAACGGGGTTCCGAGCAACGCAGTTGTACAAGGGTGCGATTCGAAGAAATAACCGTTGAATCGATTTTTTGGGATCATCCTGGGCAAGATAAAGCAGAGCATAACAACCTTTTCTAAGCTCACCCTTTTCAGCGTTTCCTTTTCAAGCGGATCCGGCCTTACAACTCTGAGCCGAGTACCATTTTATTCTCAACCGTCTTTCGTTTAGCGTAACAATGAACGTACGCAGTAGCTATCGTAGGATACTAAGAAGAGTATTAACTTAATTACCAGCTGGAAATTGATTGAAAATCACCGGCCAATAAATTGCGAATGAATAAATAAAGAAGAAAATAATAGATTAGACGAAATAATATTTTCAACAAGATTCTAAGAACAGACTAATGGTTCTCTTTCTTTCCCTAATTTAATTGTGAAATATTTTTTTCGATATATTCAAAGTAGAATGGTTTATAATATTTTTTACTGGATATTGACACCGAGTGTAGTATAAAAAGCACGTGATCTGTTTTCAGTGTCAAGATGAAGATATATAACGTAAACAAATGTAGATTGGATTCAGCTATTTTAAAGATAATAGAGCTTCAAAGGTCAATTAGAATAATGATTCTGCAAATATGAAGCATAATTTTGCGCTATATCAGAAATGATGTGCATGAAATTGATTTTATGACTCGTAACCAGATAGATACCGAGCAAAAAATTAATATTGTCACCAGCATTTTGGTGAATCATTGTAAACGTGCGACGCAATTAATTGTTTCGATCAATAAAAAAATTAACTTAAGGTACAATACGAACGACGTTCGCAATGACGAATACTGATTCAAACCAGGAATGTTAACAATGCATCCTCGGCACGGTTAAGTAGCCGAGCTACGTTTTGCGTGGAAATTATGGTGGGGATACCATGCTGGGTGTTCCTGTTGCACATACAATATCCACATGCATCCCTATCCACGTACGATCACACGTGTAGTGTGTACACGTGCACAGATGATCTTAGTGTGTAAATACAACGACGTCGGGTGGGGAGACGACGCCTCTCTAAGCGACGCTCCGCGTCTTCGTCAGTCAAACCGCGATCGTCTCCGCGTGATGGGCCATAGTTCAGAACGCTTAGTAGAATAGGTAGCAATGGTCGGTGGACAGTGTTGAATCAGTTAGTTGACAAAAGCAGGCCAGCCAACACAGTTGGTACGCACGGAATATTCTTCACACCGTTCCGTCGACGAGAATAGACGCTCTTCCGGATCTCTGGCGACACTTGCCGGACCACGAACACTCTTGTTCCGGGTATCAGTTTTCAACTGGTTCGTCCACTGGTCTTTGTCTCTTTCTGCCACGTGATTGGACTAAAAAAAAAAGTGAGAGCATACTGTGATAGATTGTAGAACGTAAAGTGGGCGAATAAAGTGTAAAAAAAAAATGAAGAGCTCGGCATTCTTGCTGCTCCTTGTTACCATGACCACGTGTCATGAACCGTTCCAAGTGGTCTTCCAATGGAACACGATCGACGTGATATGGCCGTCAGAAGAGAAACAAAACTATGCGACTGAACACGGTGATTACATTCCAGCTAACAATTTCATAGCTGGTGTCAAATTTTGGAAGGATAAAATGTATCTGACGGTACCAAGGTGGAAAAGCGGGGTACCAGTGACGCTGGGAGTCACTTCTGCAACCGTGGTGAACGGCAATACCGCCCCTAAGCTGGAAGCTTTCCCTAACTGGGACATGCAGGAAGTTGGAGACTGCAACGCCTTCCAGTTGGTCCAAAGTATGGAGATCGATCCAAAAGGACGTATGTGGGTACTTGATTCTGGGAAGATGTCACCTCTCTCCGTAGAAGTGAAGATCACCTGCCCACCAAGGCTGGTGATCCTGGATCTCGAGAACAACGGTGAGATTTTACGAACCTACGAGTTCCCTCCACAAGTGGCCCGTCACGGTACAGCCCATCTAAATGACATTGTCTTGGATCACGAGGATGGTGGCATGGCGTATATCACAGACAGTGATCGCGAAGATCCAGGCATAATCGTCTACTCCCTCAGTAACAATACTTCGTGGAAGGTCAGGCATGATTCTATGAAAGCTAAACCCGAAGCAGTAAGATTCATGGTCTCTAAGAACCTCATTAATATGCCTATATCTGTCGATGGGATTGCTCTGTCTCCGGCAAGTGTTGAAGACAGACAAGTATACTATTCACCACTGTCTTCCTTCCATTTGTACTCTATACCAACATCGGTGTTGAAGAGCAACCTAAGCAACGTAGATGAACACGTTAAGGAATTGGGAAAGAAAATTTCTCAAACCGATGGAATGATGATGTCAGCCAAGGGAGCGTTGTACTTTGGACTGCTGGCTGACGATGCTGTAGCTATGTGGGACACTAAACAGTCGTTCACTACTGGCCAAAGGGTGATCTCTAGAGATCATGAAAGGATGCAGTGGCCGGATACATTTGCGTTCGATGAGAATGGTAACTTTTACTGTGTCACCAATTCCTTGCAAAATATACTGACCAACCGAGTAAACACCAGCGTGCCGAACTATCGAATAGTCAGAGCGAAAACTGCAGTCAAGAGTTATCAGTATTTGGAGGACGGAACCGCACCGGAGCAGCCAGAGATACCCACTTCAGTTGCAAACAGGATTAGTCTCGCAGTTGCTACCGTATCAACCATTCTGCTTGCTTTCGTCGTAGTGTAGTAAAATCTTTCTCCCTTACTTGTTCCCTCGTTCTTTTTTCTTCGAACACAGTCGGGTATACCAAAGACATTCGTTTTATCCTTTCAGTTAAGTAATGCACAGATACCCCGTCCAGTGTTTTTGGTGACCTTGAACATTTAGAGTAATGATCGTAGGTGGTTTGGAGTCATGATAAAAAGGACAGAGACCTAAGATTACTTGACCATTCGCGATTGCCATAAGTACTTGCTCATTTTCCTTGTTTTTCTTATTACCTTCATATTTTAATTCCATAGATACTTGTATTTGAAGTATCTCTCTCTTTAAATATATCTGGAAAAATTATTATTCCAGAAGATCGTTAAATTTTTATGGGTACAATACCTATGATGAAGGAAATGGCCTTAAATGATCAATTAATTTTGCATGAAACAAAAGTTTTAATTCACAATTATGTATTATTCGCGATGGGACTTGTAAATCGGTGTTGTCAAAACGAAGCTTAAGAATCCTTCTAACCAACGAATAATTGGATCATAAGATCAAACTGCCTGTTTGCATAAAAATCTTGTAAAACGTTTCGTAGTGGCTATCGAAAGTATTGACATGCCATTTGGTATAGAGTGTACATTTTAATCTGTTAAGATATAAATACATTAAATTATACATCATTTAGTAACATTTTTATATGATTACTAAAATATTTATTTATTTATATATAATATGATACTATAAAAATCAAATGCGAAATTGGATAAAAAAACATCTCATTGGAAAATAAGGCTATGTGCAAATACTTTTCAAGACCATAGAGAAAGTCAATGTCACTTTTGATTACAATTGCTATTTTTGACATTTTCATCGAGCAAAATTGATCTCCTGCAATTCAGTTACCAACAAGCGTTTTTGCATTGTGGCCTCTGTTGCGAAGAAGAGTAATAAATCTATTTTCTTTTTTCTAACGTCGGCAACGACTTGATATTCTTACTTTTTTATACAGTATGTTATATCAGTCCACTCAATGATAAAAAAAGAGGAAGAGAGAAAATGTTTTCCTAAATTTTTCAAAACGAGGATAACTCACTCATGTTTCTCCTGCAAGAAGAGGAAGACATTAAATGAAGAACTCTAACTTCAAAGTAGCAGAACTTTCACTACATACAAACGTGATATATTAATGATTTCATCATTATTCGTTTTCTATCTTCATTAATTCAGTAGTTAATCGGGCCGTTTAATTGAATTGCTGATCGTTAACTCGGGCCGCAATAGCCGAACAAAAAGAATTACATTTTTATATGGGGCGAAACTTTCGCCGCCACACCATCGCATTCACACATAATTGACCTCGAATTAACATCATCAATGGAGACTATTAAATCTGCCAGTGAAATTAAGACGCTTCCAGTCCGATTGCATGACTTCAAAGGGAAATTGGAAGAAGTTAGCCACGTTGCGCTTGTAGGGTGTCGTGTACAGTGTTGAAAGGAAGATGAGGCATTTGTCAAGACCATGATGAAAGCCATTATCGATGAAAGTTCCGGCCGTCGAGGACTCGTCCCTTGAAAAAGAACGAAATATCAACGAGCATGAGTTTAATGGGATCATAGCTCAGCGAGATAGAAATGACAACTCGGGAACGAACAGTAGGGCAGCGATAATGAATGATCTTTTCTAGTTCGAGAAATCGATCCTCTGTAACGCGATACCGACAACATTCCACGCCTTGGGTTTTGATTGTAAGTCTCAAAGCGAATTGTGATCTAATACGACGTGTATTACATTTATAGTTTCTATTTTTTTTAACTAAATTGTTGCCGAAACAATTGTGAAGCATATTTTGATTTTCAGGCTAAACATCTCGACAGTCCATACTGCTTGATTTAATTAGAGCATCGTCAATGCGTACAATCGTTAAAAAGGACATTCGACCATACAGAAAGTTAAATATTTAGTCAAATATTTGTCGATCCTCTAATTACTTCAATCAGTTTGCGAATACAAAAGTATTAATCCCATTTTGACATATATGAACACAGAGGATTCATTTCAAGGGAAACAACCATTGATTATCAGCCCGTTACCATATTACCTTGTGTTAGTAACACGACGATAACTGCTACTAATTGTATATCTGTTATTTATATCCGTGACATAATCGTTTTAGTTGCGACAAAATTATGTACGATGAATCCTCCTATGACCTTATGTAATAGAGATGTCTATTTTTTTGATCATTTTCTTCTTTTTTTCTTCATTAGTCGATCAATGAATTTATTATAGTACTTTAGTCTCATCGCCTTATGAATTGAACTGTGAATACGTATACTATATATAAATGTATGTATGTATGTATAATTAGTGTGTACATTACACATGTAACATGTACGAGTAGCTTTAATACATATGGCCTTATTTGCGACGATGAATTGAAACTGTATACTACGTTCCGTTGGAAAATGTGACGTTATGACTCATTTGTCTGTAATCGCTGGTGAATGCAACTTTCCACCATTTCACGGCATATATTGCTTACAATTATTATAGATTCCAGTATGTTATTGAAAATTCAGATTGATTCCTCATTTGCACGAGTATCTTTAGCGCGTGAACCTGTGTACTATAAGTTAATGAATAAATAGAATAGCCCGTCGAATCGTGTACATATACTACTGATCACAAGTCTCGGACCATCTCCTTCATTATCACATTTTAAACGCACAATAAAATAAACGACACTATAGAAAATGTCTGTCTATATTCAATATTGTTAAGCTTTTGTGCATTCTATAAAATGTTTCAAGAAGAATTTTTACAAAGGCTGAATTTGTATATATTTTAATATTATAAGGCTGAATTTTTGCAAAATGACACTATCTATCAAATGATGGCCTCGAACTTCTGCTCAGTAGCTAGAGCTAGAGGCCGACTATTAAACAGATACAGAGCCAGTGTGAAATGAATCGCTCATACGGCATATCACGCGTTTGAGATCTACGTTTTCACGTGCATTTATTAATGAAAAAGAGAAAAAGAGAATATCCAATCTATCGGTGAGTATCATCGATTTAAAGTCCAACATGGTCTTTCGAAAAAAAGAAACTCGAAGAGGTTCATCAAAGGAGCATCGCGGTAATCTCACTTTCAACCTCTCTTCCCACAATTGTTTCTTCTTTCAGCACGCAGCGTCCCAGTTTTGCGGCAAAGTGAACCGCACGCACATTATTACATGCCATGAACGGAGTCGGGATCTAGCCCTGAACCACGAGTCAACGAACGCCCAGGGAGAGGCTCAGAAGATTACAAAACTGCGCTGAGAATACTCGTTGCACCTGAGATTAATCGCTTTAATCTGCTCGGATCATCGGGAGCACCTGTTTTTAGCTCCTTTCCGCGGATCGCATCTATTTTTCAATCAGCCTAAATCAGTCCAAGATGGAGATCACGAAGACTACAAGGAACAAAAGTTCCAGCAATTCTCAAGTTGTTGATGATGAGTTTTATCTTTCTAAAACATGGAAAAAAAAATTCATATATTTAAAGTTACATGGAAAATTTTAATGAGATATCATTATCAATTCTTATGTTTTGTGTTTATGTTTATAATATTTTTGAAATGTATGTAAAATAGAGATTGGAGATAATACCAGTAGAAAATCTATAGAATGAATCATGAAAGGAACGTAAAAATACCGAATGAGTGGCTTTGAAAAGATGTCACGACATTCAATTGCGTTTACAACAAATGATGTCATCGCACTATGAAAAGAATATTAAGTGTCTTTCGACTCGTAGACAGAGTTCGATGTTCAAAGTTGTTGAAGATGGTTTCCATTCGCTCGTCGGAGGATTAAGTGCTAACCGAGATGTTCAGAAAGACTGGTCGACGAAAAATTTGGCTAAAATTAAAAGCATTAGGTACCGCGTCATACCGACTACCCATATTTAAATGTCGATCATACATTCCCTCCTCGCTACAGCTACAGCAGTTGAACCATTAAATTGAATCAAACAATTCCGAATGATGAACGAATATTACACATTAAGAACTCAAGAAATATTTAACAAGTGATCGAAGAATTCAAACAAACGTTGTCTTCGTTTGTTTAAAAAGTCACGCTTATAAAACATATCCGATAGGGCTATACACTTATCATGGTGTTGTTCTTAGACAAGTAGTCGGTAACCAGTATTGAACGATATTAGAAAATATTATAAAAGATCTGTTATGAAAGATCGTAAGGTTTCGATGATCGACCAGTCTTCCGGAATTTTAATCAAGAGCGGCCTTTGCGTCGCTTTTTAACTGCGGAAACGGGTGTCGACAGTACACAGCAAGGTTCTATCGTATAGTAGATTGTAGATTTATAAGTATGCTTTCTATTACGAGAGAAGCTGGATTGAAGTTTCGTTTTGTTTCGTCGAGGGTCTCGCTCAGTTGAGCCCGATTACAGCTGACTTTCAGGCTGGAACGCTTTACGTGTGATTGTAGAATCGTTTCCTGTTTAGTCCATTCTCTTAAACCTACAAAGGAAAAGTTCACATTAGATAATCAGTAGCATGATGACAATTACGTTGATGATAATGCCCGGCTAAATGATTTTCGAGAAACGAAACGGAATGGAACGAAAGTACGTTAATTACATTATTTCGACGTCGTTCTACATATTAGTAAATCTCCGTATATTAAGAAGATTAATATATTTTCTATAGCAGTGATAGTTCTTTAATAAGTAATACGAATAATTTTTCTGCGTGAAAACACAGAAGAACGAAATTGTTTCGCGTGGATTTTGAAAATTTGTGGAATGTGTATACGGTAGCATTTATAGCAGAAAATGCTATTTTTACCAATGGAAACAATGATTGTCTCTATCCGGGTCATGGATTTTTTCAAAATCGCATGAGAGATTCGTGTGGAGGAATTTCATCTTTCACGTGGAATTGATCATTTTTGATGAAACACCCTATACATTACGTAGAATAGCGGTACAGATTCAAATAGAAAATGCACTGCCATTCATATCGATAATAATTTTATTACTGTGTGTTTTAGAAGAATGTAGTACTGCTATTGTATAGTGCTTATGTAAATTATGCCTTATTAATAAAGAGATAGATGTTAACAGTTGTCGTTATTTTCAGCCACTCTCCATTATGCGTTATATAATTGACTCATAAATAATTTCTGAATAAATACCTCATCATATTTTTGCTGCCTCTTCTTATAATAGTATTTCTAAGCTCTATTTTTAGCTGTTAATTATAATAAAGTTCCATTCATGTCAGTGTCTCAGGAAATAGAAAACTCTAGGAAACATGTCTGATGCCAGATATCAGCAATAAAATTTCAAATGAAATTATGACGTAAACGAAATTTTGGACATATAGATGATGCTACATCATAAGGTATTGTATCGCTTTTATGTTACTCTTAGCTTGAAACGGAAGTTATATTTGATATATACCTGATTGATTACACATTAATTTAGATAAATAAATATAAATATATATATAGTACATATGTACTTAAAAATATAGAACAATTTCAAACTTCAGTTCTGTTCAATTCTGTTAGAGCGCTAGATGTTTTCTAAGTATCTTAATAGATGACTCTGAGTACTCTGTTTTATCTGACTCGGCACAGTCGATAATAGCAGATACAATTTGTAAAATCGGATTAATGAAATCTTCAATAGTTCACGAAAACATACACATAGGCATAGATAAATATAGAAAAAAATAGAATAAATAAATACCTAGTACTAAACTGATTTATTTATTATGCAAATCTTCTTCTAAAAATTCTAACATGTTACTCTAGTGACATGTTTAGTGAGAAATTTTGCAAAAAATCATGATGCAAAATCTTTATATACATATATATTGAAATGAAATTATATCCTTTGAAGAAGTAATCACAAGAGTGTACAGAATCATTGATCCTTGTTGAGGTTAGGAGATTAGAGTCTAATCGAAATTTAATCTGATTGATACACCATCGTTGATAGACAATGAAGCTGTAGAATAGCATTAAATCTGGATGGGTCACGCAACGAAGGAATTATCAGTTAGCGGTCTTGCTTTTGCGAGCTACCGGGAATGCGATTCCAAAGGGATGTATGTATGCAATGTATGTATACCATGCGCAGCTGTTACTTTAGGGTAAGAGGGGTTAGGAAAGCAGGGACTTCAGGGACGTATACAGTTTCTTGCAGTTCCTTCAAAAAGAATTACAAGAACACAAAAGGATTTTCTACAAATCCTGATTCTCATATAAATATTCAAATTAAATTAAATTTAAGAAATATAATCAAAGTTTAAGAAAAACATAGCAGGAAAAGGTGATTTTACAATTTTTTCTAGACTCCACTTTTTTATTTATCTTGATGAAAATATGAATTTGTATAAATATCCTACTTATAAATAAAATCGTACCTTTTATAAACTTTAAGGTCTGGCAAGCCCCTGCCATCAAAAGTACTGAAGAATAGAATTCTATACAACTCTTATCTAAATGTCATCTAAATGTTTATATATATTATTATCTACAATAAAAAATACATAATGTATTTACACGATATTTGTTTACTTACATTTAGTCTATATTTACTTCATTTATTACCATATCTCTGCACATCAATCTCTGCTTTGTGAAACACGTAACAAAAACAATCGTTTAAACTTACGAATGAATCAATTTGAAAAAGGAGATGCCAATAGCCAATCACAAATTACTACGTAAATCTACATGAACCGTTTCTTGGCAGAAGTCTGTTATTCCGATATCCGACCGTTCTTGATTTCGATTCTCGAAATCACGCGCGATCCACCAATTACATACCGCGTTATAAATCAGTCAACCTCATCACGAAATCTCATTCGACATCCCCATAAATTTCCGATTTAACCTTTAACAAATATTTGTAACACATTCCATTTCCTCGTGATTTCCTTATTAAACAGTAGAAACTGACGGAAAAATTAAAGAACCCGTGGCACCCAGAAGAAGCTCGTCCCTGACAACGTTCTATGACTGGCGGTGGGGGTAAAGAGGGGCTGGCTTGTACCGGCGGCGCCTGCAGTGACCGGCTGGTGTCTGTGAGCACCCGGGTGTCAAAAACGTGGGTACGGAGACTCGTAAGATTCTAAGTGTTACTTTTCTATAAAAAAAAAAGTCTCAACGTTTCAATATTAGTGATTCGCCTGTTTTTCGGTATTATAAAAAATTATCGTGTTTATTTCGATTTCAGTCGGTGGCACGCGTTTGTATCTCGATCCCTGACTCTGCTCTTCTCCTGGGCCGTCTGCCTCTAGCAAGATCAGGAGACAGATCGGTGTCGTAGTGTGACAGCGATCGACTGGCTACGATACTGCTACACGAGCAACCCTTGCGCTCTTTTTTTCCAAGGCTCACGCGGTTTTCCATGTCAACGACACGCGCGCTCCTGCCAAGGCCAGCGTGCTACGCCCCGCACAGAGTAGGCTCCGTCGTCTTCGTCGTCATCGTCGTCGCCGCTGCTGCTGCCGCCGTCAATCGACAGCTCCACGTAGTTCTGCCCGTCCTCGACGGCCTGCTGCTGTCTGCTGCGCCGCGTCAGTGGTTAGACTTCTTTAGTTCATCGTCGTGGTCGCCGTCGCGGTGGTGGTTAGCTTGGAAAAAGGCCGGCGAACTAGCGAGTTTCTGTACGCTTATTACCAGGGTGAAGAAAAGGAGACACTGCAGCGTCGCTCACGCCAGCCTGAGATGAGCGACCATGGCTGCATACACTTGAATAATTTCAAAGCAGCCAAGGGTATCCAGCCATACAAAGTGATACACTCCTATTTTGTGACCAGCACGTCGACCGAGGCACGCGTAAGAAAGGTGCGACTATCTTTTTCTTACGTGATTCGTGGTCAAGGTTCTGTCTTTGTTTTCCTTACTCTCTTTCTGTCTTTCGTTTTCACCTATGCTTTCTATGTTTCTCATCTGTTTCTCATTTTCCATAATTCATCTATAGTTTGTTTATTTGATACGTGATCAAAAAATGATGTGGAAAATGAGAAATTAGTGGGACCTTTACGATGTTGCGAGGAGCGACAGCATTCTCTTTCTTTGTCGCTTGCAATGCCACTCGCGATCTTAAGTCATGGACTATGCAAATACTAAACAGAGTGACAACCCAATGTGCAAATCGGTGCATATTGTTTTTATTGAACTTCGAAAACGATGTTTCTATTTTCAAGCATTTGCGGATATGGGATGTCTGTTCACTAATTTGATCTTTTATTATAACTTTTGTTTGAAAATTATTCTTCGTCTTCCATTTTGATATATCATTTTTTATTTGTTCCTTGTTAATCAACTTATCAAGTATATAATAATAATTATTTGAAAATTCCTTTCTTCTTTCCTTTCTCTCTCTTCCCTTTAGTCTTTTATTATCATTTTTTATAAGATAGTTTTGTACTCCAAAGCGAAATAGTTTGTTTGGAAAATGACTGTCAATTTAAAGTAATTTTTGGAAAAATAGTGTATTAGAAAAACTAAATGAAATTGTTTGTATAAGTTTGTGTAAACGAAGATAGAAAACGTAGTATTTGTATTATATTACTCTCATGGACGGTTTCTGTAAAGATGGATTTAAAAATGGCCGCCGTATAGAATTACTCTGTCGGTATAAAGCTCTAGCACATTTGCTACTCACGTAAAGTAACGGTACATAGATTTATGATTGTACTGGTACCGTAGGGTTAATGAATATTTGCATCGGCTTGTAGCCCGATGTAATCATAATGATGTTTTATTAAATAAACTTTAGCATCGTATCTGATATTTCTTTCCTGGAACAATACTTTTATCTAATCTGTATAAGAAGCTTGAGTAATATATTTTTCATCTTTCTTGTCTGATACAGTAAATAAATGATTTCTATATTTTTAGGCTGTTAGTTGTTTATGTCACACATGTAAGACATATAAAGATCGCCTACATTCTTGTCTTCATTGTATATTCTTTGGCTGCTATGTAAAAGGTCATATACAAGAACATGCAAAGACGAAAAAGCATTTTTTAGGTAATTATACATAGATTGTATAGGTAATTGTATATAGAATAGGGTAATCTGTTCAACAAATATTTTTATTATATATTTTACTTTATGTTGCAGCTGTTGATCTTTGTTATGGAAATATCTTGTGCTTCCAATGTGGGGATTATGTATATGATAGGGAGCTATTAGCAGTTGCTAAAGCACAGTGGAGTGAATCTGCAAAGTCATTGAGCTTTGGAGAATTTTATAGATCATGGGAACCAACACAGATAGAGGCAGAATTATTGAGAAAACATCCACGCAGAAGGCGCGTGGTCGAAAATTCTACCATAGGTAAGATGTGCAAATATACATCAAATGTAATGTATATTAATTAATACTGTACGTTTGTAGGTTTAAGAGGACTTATAAATCTTGGAAGTACATGTTTCATGAACTGCATAGTACAAGCTCTCATACACACACCACTGTTGAGAGATTACTTTCTTGCTGACCGGCATCACTGTCCACAGCCAACACGTTGCCTGGTCTGTGAAGTATCCCATCTTTTTCAGGAATTTTACTCGGGTAGCAAAGCACCGCTGACACTTCATAAGCTTCTCCATTTGATCTGGACACATGCTAGACATTTAGCAGGTTATGAACAGCAGGATGCCCATGAATTCTTTATAGCCACGCTCGATGTTCTACATAGGCATTGTGAAGCAGCACCCATCTTAGTAAAGGATAATCCACATCACTGTAACTGTATCATTGATCAAATCTTTACTGGTGGACTTCAGAGTGATGTGGTTTGTCAGGCGTGCAAGTACGATTGAAATGCATAGTGCGATTTTAATGTCTTGCATTGTGTAAGAATCTGTATTGATGTAATAATTTTTTAGTGGAGTGTCTACTACGATAGATCCATTCTGGGACATATCTTTGGATTTGGGTCCAGCGGCTAGCGCATCAGGTTCCGATAGTTCTGGCCCTCCTACCTCGTTATTAGATTGTTTGGAAAGGTTCACGCGGGCCGAACATTTGGGATCTAGCGCAAAAATAAAGTGTAGCAATTGTCAGACGTATCAAGAGAGTACCAAGCAATTGACTATGAAGCAACTCCCTATCGTGGCCAGCTTTCATTTAAAAAGATTCGAGCACTCTAGTATACAGGACAAGAAGATCTGTACGTTCATCTCGTTTCCAGAACAATTAGATATGACTCCATTCATGTCGCATAGACGGAACGGCAACAATAACAGTGCAATGATAGATGGACTGCCAAAGAATGGAGAAGATATGGCGTTCAGCGACAATAGATATTCTCTATTCGCGGTAATAAATCATGAAGGATCTTTGGAGACTGGACATTACACTGCCTTCATACGGCAGCAGAGAGATCAATGGTTTAAATGTGATGATCATTTGATCACAAGAGCAAGGTTAAAAGACGTCTTGACTAGCGAAGGGTGAGTTCATGGCATTGGTTACAGTGCCATCAGTATCATTACCAAGGATCCAGTGAAAAAAGCTTTCCTTTTCAGGTATCTTCTTTTTTATCATAAACAAATTTTGGAGTATGGTCGAAACACCAAGGTGTAAAACTTTAGATTATATAATTAATTTATTTATCACAATGAATTATGAGAAATAGATTTAAGTTTTCTTTAGCATTTTAAAAAAGGGAACTTTATGAGCAGCTTATTCCCTTCTGGAAACTGCTTCATGTGTCCGACTCACGCGAACTCGCTTGTCGGTCGAGTGTGCATAATCTATGCGACAGGAAATAAGAATAGTGAAACAAAGGCCTCAAAAATGGAATTTCGAACTTTCGTTTGAAGTGATGCCGTTAGGAAGTGGTTATATATGGAGATACTTTCAATGAAATTAGAGAAGAGAATTTTGACGAATGATTATATTATTATGTTTTGGTCGCATGATTGAAAAATCAAGAATAAACTAGAAACTAATCACTGTTAAAGAAATAGTCAAGATCGGCGGGATGTCGCTGTGTTAGAATAGATATTTGTTATGTTAATCTTTAATTATCTATTTTTGAAATGCGAAAAATGTAAAAGAATTGTGTTCGTTCTATTATGTTCTATTTTCTCTTTCTACCGTTGTCTTAGTTGTGTTTGACGAAATCTAGGCTAGCGCACACGGTGACCGATTTCTCTATTCGTGTCCTAAAGTAACATAAGTGTAATTTTAAGATTAGCTCAATTTTTTTAAACGACCGATCGCATTTTTGTATATCGCTGACTGTTATTATATTCCTGTCCTGACACTTGTATACATGAGACACCAAGGATGAGTCACACGATTCGAGAATATTCTAATTAATAAGTTTGATCTTTAGTAAAGATTAAATTAAGAAGCCACCATTTTATTCACATGATTCCTCGTGTAAGTCATCCCTTGGTGATTCAATTTTGTACAAATGAAATAACATATAGCAAGAAAGAGGGATAATATTATCCATATACAAGCGAATTATTTCGCACGACTGTGTAAAATAAAACAAAAATCACTATTTGACAAATTTCTTTCTGGTTGGCCGTTTTTCTTTTTCTTAAGAACAAAAGATAGACTAATTTAGAACTTAATGAATTTCGAGCGAAAGAAAGAAACTGTTAAAAAGAACCGTGCATAGAGCTTTCAATAATATTATGTTAATTTCCTGTATGACAGACCCTGCAAAAAGTGCCAAGTGTTCATTGCACTTGTAGTTCATAATTGCGTGCTTATAGTTGTAGTAGTTCCCTATTTTGTGATGGATTTCTATTATTGTGTTCATTAATGAAATGTTTGATAATATTTCCACAAACACACGTGAACTAGAATAACTATTGATGACAATGTCCGAACAGCATCCGTGGGACAAGATCGTAGACATATGCATATTGTATTGTGTCGATCTAATAACAATGTTTTACTCAAGAACAATTTACCTATATGTATGTATGTAACAAGAATATACGATATTCTGTTGAATTGTTAAGTCCGCAAAAGAGGTTTCAATGTGTAATTAAGTACGAAAACAACAAAATGCTTAACTTTATTTAATAAACTACGAGGGGAATGTATGAAGAAAAATGTCGTAAAATTACATCATTGTATGCGTCGTAATAACTGCACTTGGGCGTCAACTCTCATGATGTATCATGACCAATAGTACTATACCTTTGGAAGTTCATATTGCGCGTGCAGTTCTAACATTTTGTATAAGGCTGAATTAAATGTATACAGAAATAAAGATATATTTCGTCGAAAACTTATTTCTTTTTTATTCATTCCAACTTTTTCTAATTTGTATACACTGCTGCGTGTTTCAATTAAAAGTTAAACATTGCTATCAATTGTATCAAATACTAAACACAGAGATAACAGATAAGTTTATCACACATGATACAATCTTATTATGATTTCGAAGCAATCTATATAAAATATGATTATAGTAAAATCTATTTTTTGCTATATATTTTTCATTGAATTATAATTACGTATTAGACTATTAAACAAGATTTTCGGATAAATTTGTTATCTATATCGTTCGAGATAATCAAAGTTCAAATTGAAATCCTGACCCGCGCATAGTAGATTAAAGAAATACGTAATGCATATCGAAACAATAAGAGCATTGGATGGATGGTAAAGAATAAAAAAATATTTCTTAAAATCTGTTTAAGTCAAAATGTTAATTAGAATTTAATACCATATTCTCTTCAATTAACGTTGTAGTAATGGAGGAAAGATGGACGCCTTGACGTTCGGCTCTCACAGGTAAACGGCCGATCGGTTCGCATAAATATTCAAAAAACTTTCAATTAAGTAAGTGTTGCATCACAGAATTTTATTCTTTCTTTTGTAGGCTAGTTCACTTAGATCTCAAGGGTGCTCCGCCGCGAGTCTGTTATTTCGAAAAGGTCTGTTACCCGAATAAACAAATCGTATTGTTTACACTCTATTTCTTCTTTGATAAAGGTGTCATTTAAAAACAATTATAATGGTGTTCCACTTTTTTCCACAGCTTTTCGAATGTTATTGGCATTTGGTTTTTCCATATGATCGATGCTTTTTTCATATATGATAAACATCTACATTCTAAATGAGTTCGTATGCGTAACACGGCACAGTTTTCATATATGCATACCGTTATATATATATACGTAGTTATCACTGTATACAATATCTTATCGGCATAACGTTTGGATATTTTGATTTTTAATAAAACAATCAGTAAACAATCTAATTATTAAAAATTCGTAATTAATATTACAGTTGTTCCCATTATTAAGGACATGGGGTGCCACTGGACTTTTATTGGAATGGGAAGACACATTTCCATACAATCGAGAGCTTTCTCATATAGGAAGCAATGGATTAAGCAGTTTAATCAGTGGATATACGGTTCAGGAGGCCAGACATATCCTACAAATTGCAGGAGACTGTGGTTTAGCAGTTGTTCCATTAGTACAAACATTTGGTCATATGGAGGTATCTAAAATTAGACTGAAATTGTAAAATTTATAAATATTTGGAAATTAATATTAAAATGATTGCAGTTTGTTTTGAAACATGATGAATGGAGGTCCTTGAGAGAAGTGGAACACTTTCCAAGCTCAATTTGTCCATCTAATCCAAGAACATTGTCTTTGGTAAAGACTTTGATTCGTCAAATAGTTAGTTTTCATCCAGACATACAGTATTTGCACATAGGTGCAGATGAAGTTTGGCATTTAGGTCTTTGCTCAGTTTGTATAAAACGTGCTGCATCTAGCAAATATGGAAAACCATCTCTGTACCTGGAACATATTTTGGCTATTGCACAATATGTACAAGAAACATATCCCTACTTAAAGATTATCATATGGGATGATATGTTAAGAACGATAGATTTACAGGTTTTGAACGGTATCTCGATAATTTATTCATATTATTTCGTGCCACATATTATTTCATAAAAGCATTTCCTATAAATTTCAGATCATTACATCGGGAAGTATGTGGAACCTATGATCTGGCACTATAATCCCAGAGATAATTTTGCTCTACCTCATGGTAAGGCTTCTATTATTTAATTTTACCATATTTTGTTATTGTAAGACTACATAAGTAATATTTATTAGAACTGTGGGATAAGTATACTGCAGTTTTTCCCCATATTTGGGCGGCTACTGCATTTAAAGGTGCTACTGGATCTTCCCAACATGTACCAATTATAAGACACCATATAAGTAATCATGAAAAGTGGTTAGAAGAATTAGGTATACATGTGAATAAAGTTCATGAATTTCGAGGAACGGTATTCACTGGGTGGTCAAGGTAATTTCTTTTTTCAAATTTACGATTAAATGAATTTTATCGATTTTCGATTGTAGGTATGATCATTATGCAACATTATGTGAACTATTGCCTACTGCAATACCATCATTAGCATTATGCTTGAAAGTCTGGCTCCATGGTTATTCTGAACAAATTCACAATCAAGTGGCTAAGAATTTAGGATATATAGATCATCCTTTGCATATAACACCACAACCAAGACCTGCTCCAATACCTAATAATTTGCTTTTCCCTGGATGGCAAGTTGCAGTAGGAATAGAATGGTTTTTAAATTTTCGAACTAAATTTCATAATATTATTTCCAGTGAGCAGTAAGTATAAGTTGAGTTGTAAGAAATGCTATTATGATGTTTCATTTCTCATATTCCACAATACCTAGTGTCGTATATTAAATTTGCAGAATATCCACATGGATGAATCCGTGGCAAGTCGCAAATAATTACACAAACCCTATGCAGTTAGAAAATCTAGTGCCCGCTTTTACAGAGTAAGTTTATTTATTTTAGAGCAATTTGAACAAAAATGATATAAAATCGAAAATATTTTTTACAGACTACTATTAGAATTATCTTCCTTAGAAGGATATTTAAGATTTCAGATGGAAAGCATTTTCTTTCCATCAATGATCGATGAATGGATAGGTACAAATATTCAGCCCATTAAAGGGAAGCTTATAGAATTAAAACAAACCACGGAGAATCAAATCAAGATAAATAGTCGAGTTTAGTATTTTAAATAAGTATTTGCAGATTTCTGCTTTAGATCTCAATGACCAACTTCAATACAGGAGACGAATACGGAACGATAGGCTGATGAAAAGTACGAAACTATTTAGTAAATTGTAAAATTTTATCTTGTAAGTAGGTGTAGCGAAGTAAAAGTAGATATTAAAGAGTGATACTCCGTGCGATATGCACAGGATATAATTTTATAAGAAAAGGAATGATTATTTTAATACTTGGCTTAAGGACGAATGAACTTGTGACAATGATTGTCACTGAGCTTTGTCATTTTGTGAGCTGTTCTGTGATACTTGGCTATGAAAGGATTATTGTAATGTAATTAAGCTCAATAACCATATTTCTTGGCTATTGTGCTTATCACATATGCTTCTAACTATCTGCGTTTCTTATTATATCCATAGTATGTGCAAATATTTTTTGTACTCGATTTAGAGATATCTCTTTGAAAATTTTTCAAAACTTATATTGATCAGCTATAAAAAAATTGTATGCAATACCTAATATATCTCATAGATTGTTTTTTATTACTAAACTTTTAAACTAGTCTGATAGTTTGGAACATACTTATCACTCTAATACACTATTTATTAAATACAGTGATAGATTGAACTCAGATAAATTATAATTAAAAATAATAATAACTAATAATGGATATGAATAAATACTTATGTGTGTGTACGTAATAATCACGTAATATGTGATTTTGTTTTGTACGACTCAAATTACTTTTAAAATAATCTCAATTATGAAAAAGAAAAAAATATTTTGCGTTCATTTTTCACCTTTTTCTACGATCCATGGCCACTGCGGATCTGCATCCGTAATCCAGTTAAAAAACAAAAGCGGCGTTCAGTTAAAAGGCAAAGACTTGTCAAAAAATGTCTTGCTCTAATTTTTATGAAATATTACCTTTGGCCAAGCAAGTGAAATAGTGGCAGATATAAAAGAACATGCCAAAAATTAGAGAGTATAATGAGGAAGAAGCTATGAAATTGGACGAATGTTTCAAAGAAACCTTAGCACGTGTTAGACCTTTTGTTTTAGCATTAACATCTACTGAAAGTGCGAAATTATGCAAAGTTTGGCTTAATAAATTAAATGCTGTTACTTCGCAACGTCGTTTAAGAAACGAATATCTCACGGAATTATTCAGGCAATTAAAGACAGGACATGTTGGAGGAGTTTTCAGTAGACCTCCACCTAATGGATTTCTTCTACCATTACCTAAGTCGTATCATATGGTACCTATATTACGATTTATGAAATTTATTGTAATTAAAGAATAATTAACATGTAATACAGGTCTGTATTAGCTCATCTGTAAGTAACTTATCAGACTATACCATGAGATCTCACCATACTTATTTAAAGCCACATGCAAAATGTACTCAACACCAGCGAAGTAAAGCGTCATTAAAACACCGTATGATGGACGTCACGAGAGTGAATCAATGTTTGCATGCTATGAATCATGATCAAAGTACAGTAAAACAAAAAGTCGATTAAAAACCTATGAGCGGCGTATTGATACACTGAGAATCATTATTGCAGAATTACAGGCTCAAAATGAATATCTAAGGAATCAATTGTTAAAATACCCAGAAAATCGCAACAGAAACGTGAATGATTACTTATCTTCAAGTATTAGTCAATTAACTACTGATGTCACTACTTTAAAAGCTAAGTTAGTATGTCATTAAATGCAATTTTGATGAAGCAATAAGTCTTAAATGTTTGTAAATTGTTAAAGGCTGAAAGAGATGGAACAATTGAAAAATTCTATGGATGAAAGCTGCAAAGAGGCTGTTCAAGAATATCATTTCATAGTAGTGAAACAACTTACTGATTTAAAACAACAGTTGGACGAGTCTCGATTGAGAAACGAGGCTCTGGACCATACTGTAGCTGTAATAGCTAAAAAGTTGGAACAAATCAGCAATGGTAAGGTAAGAAGTAGAACCTTTATTTGTAAAATGAGAACTGTAAGATATATTTTGAAGGATGAGCAAAGTAAAGCAGTGGAACAACAATGGTTAGATAAAATAAAGATGATATGTGAACGATTTGATTCATTTACAAAAGAGAAGAATAAAGAATTACAACTAAAACAGGATTTACTTGAAAAAAGAGATATAGAATCATCAAAAAAGGATGCAGGAAGGAAGGAAGAAATTGAATTACTGACTAATAAAATACAAAATTTAGAAATGAAATTAGAAATGAAGTTTAGAGATGTATTTCTTTGTAAATCATAGAATATTTCAATACGTTTATACTTAAATATATTATTGACTAGTACTGTATTCCTCTCAGGAAGATAAATCACAGAAAATGATAGTTGAACAATATACAATGATGAAAGGAGAATTAAATAAAATGAGAATCGAAATGGATCATGAAACTCAGAAACAAAATCAAAATTTAATGTCTGAAGTTTCTACTTTGAAAAAGGCTGTTGTAAAACTAGAAAAATCGAAGGAGAGACTCGAGTACGATTATGAAAAGAAACTGTCGCATATCATCAAGGTAAATTAATTAAGATATTATATTACTAGGAATTAGTTCTACTTCATGTATTATATCATAGAACAAAGATATGGAAATAAAAGCCTTGCATTTACAACTGCAAAAACAAAAAAATGAATTGTACACATCTCTGAGTATAAAGAAGCAAAATGAAGTGGATAATATAGTTTCTATATTAGAGGAGCGATATAAAACGCTTTTGGCAGAAACAGAAGCAATGTCAGAATCTAAAATTCAGGAGTATCTTATGGTACTGAGCGCCGTAAATTTTATTTAAAAGTAATCTAAAAATATACGCAGTAAGATAATAATAATGGTTATTACAAATTTTAGAGAATAGCTATTCTTGAAGATCAAGTACTTAATATGAAGAAATTTGAGTCGAGCTTATAGCGTAGTGATTTCGTAATAGTTTATAGTAGAATATAATTATATAATTGTAAATTATATATATGTTTGTTCTTAATAAAGGGTACAAGAAACGATGTGTATTTTTTTAAATGTTCCCGGTATTTAAGCATTTCTATTAACTCCTAATAGATGGTAGTAAGTGCTTAAATTGATAATACAAGAGATGGCGTTAGCCTTTCATATTGCTATGGCAACACTTTGTAAACTAGTTCTGAGTTGTCAAATGTGACAGGTGACAGTAAACTTTATGTTAATCAACATTTTTAATAGATATCAAACTATTATTTAACATTTATGTATACCAAAGTTCTCAGTAACATGATTAAAATATTTTTTACAAAATTAAGCTTTAGGAAGAATTAATGAATACGTAGTTGCAAAAATCCATCTTTTTGAAAAAGTAGTTTTTATTAATGAATTTAGAAACAGCTATGTCAGTTTAGATATTACTTATGACATCAATACTGATAGTAAGAATAAAATAATGTCGCTCTACTTCGATACGCGCGTACAAAATCCGGAAACAGCTTCTATCAGTACTCACGCAATTTGGCATACAAATTATCCACTACTGGCTGTCGCAGCGTATTCTCAGGATAAGGGTGGTTTCGTGACAATTTATGACGATCAGGGAGAACCTACTCAGGATGTAGAATCACCTAGACATTCAGTAGCTCAAGTGACTGGCCTTGGATGGCATCCAGAAAAGCGATGGCTTGCAGCAGGATGGGAAAGCGGAGAATTGCGGGTTAGTAATCATTTAAATTTAATAAAAATGCTCCAGGATGATAGGAGTGTAAATATATTACTATAAATTATCATTTAGATATGGCCAGGTGATACTGGTAGCACAGAATTTAATTTGGTAGTCACACCACATCATGATCCTATTATAATTCTGCAATGGAGTCAACATGGGGGAAGATTGGTGTCAGCAGATTCAGCTGGATCCATAGTTGGTTGGAAAATTGACTCAAGAGGTCAATTGTTAATGATGTTTCACCATGAACTGAAGGATTCTTTTACACAAATAGTATTCAAAACTATTCCACCAAAATCAATGATAGATATAAGGTGGATATAAAACTAATATACAGGGTGGTTGGTAACTGGTGGTACAAGCGGAAAGGGGGTGATTCTACGCGAAAAAAAGAAGTCGAAAATATAGAATAAAAATTTTTCGTTTGAGGCTTTGTTTTCGAGAAAATCGACTTTGAATTTTCGCTCGGTACGCATGCGGTACGTTATAACGGATCTTACTGTAGATCGTTGTTTCGATGGAAAAATTAAAAAAAAAATAAAAAAAAATTTGTACTCTATATTTCCTACTTCTTTTTTCGCGTAGAATCACCCCCTTTCCGCTTGTACCACTAGTTACCAACCACCCTGTATAATATATATTGACAAAATTAATTATAGAACTTATACTGCTTTCAGTGGTCTAGCAAAAGCTGCAGTTGCGGGAGATGAAAGAGCATTAGATATGTTCAGCTCTTGGCGTCCCAGGACAGCTGCACCCACAACAGTAGTAACGCAAAGAGAAAACCATGCCTTTTATATTGGAACCACTAGCGGTTTGATATACTTTGTTGATAACCAAGGACAGTGCACAGAAATCCTGAACACGAATGGTGCTGCATTACAGTTCCTATTGCACCATCCAACTAGAGATTCTCTAGTTGTTATGACAGAAGGTTTAAATATAGCACATTTTCAGACAGATCCTATTACTGGCCGACTGACCGAATTAACAAAAGTAACTACACTTTATTTCATTTATTATTTTGCTATAATCTAATACGTAAATTTCATGAAACTGTTCTTTGTTGAGGTGAGACTTAGCAGTAGATACGACATATTGAGAACTGGTCCAGCAATGTGTTGGGCTGGAGCAAATACTTTAGCAATTCTTACAGGAGAGTTGGGTGTTCGCTGTTGGGATCTTCACACTAGTGATAGTTACGTATTATCTCCGCCAGATTCATCCACTGGGAACATGGCTACACCACAGGAAATCTGCACAAGCATAGCTTTTTGTAAAAATAACGGTAACATAAACACTTTTCTTACAATGTAACTTATATAGGAATACATTATTCAATTGTTAACTTCAATATTGTACAGGTACTTTGGCTGCTGGAACAAACTTAGGAACGATTTATTTATGGAGACGTAAAATTGAAACGGACTGCGATGAAAATGGTTGGCCCAATGTCCCAGAATCTTGTAGCATACATGGAACAGTAAAACAGCTTACATGGGGTGCTTTTTTCTTAAGGAGTCCACTTCTTGCCGTAAATTGTATTACTAACGTTTTTATATTATATCAACAACCAATGTGCGCTACACATAACGATGGTGTTTGTGCTAGTCAACTCAGTCCCTGTCAAATATTAATAGAATTTAATGAGCAGAATTACACTTTGAAAACTGATATTCAAGTACAACTTGTTGCTGTTAATAAAGAATACATCGCTGTTTCTTCTGGTAGACTGGTTGTGGTCTATAGAATTCACGATGATTCATCTTTGTATACTACCGCAATCGCCAATTTCAGCTGTGACACTGAGAAAGTATTGATTTATGATCACACTTTGATCGTTTTAACTCCTGCAGTCATACAATTACGGTCAATGGAGGGTAATGTCATTCAAACGCTACCCACGTTATCAGAAGAGGGCGAACCAATTACTATGGATCTCACTGGACAATATTTAACAGTCGCATCTTTAAATGGTATCTTAAAAATTTGGGATTTAAGTAAACGAGAAGCGAAGCTGCATACCAGAGCAATGGCAACTTATGAAGCGATCAGTGATTTTGCTGAGATCATCGAGGCACGGTGCAACGCTGATTGCCGTTGCGTGTCTATCACTGTTGCAATGGCGAACTTGATGCCCAGTTCTATTTTGTACGTCTGGGATATAGAAAGTGATCAGATACATGAGTTCGACTTTGCCGAGTCTAACGATATAGATGAAGACGATAGTGCTTTATCTGTAAAATGTAGAGGAAGACTGGTTACTGCTCATTGTTGGGATGCAGAAGATCCTAGATTATTAGTATGTCGAGCTCAAAAATTGGAGACACGCGACTCCAAGTACTCAAAACAAGACAATGAAGACGATTACGACGTTTCAAAGGCTACTGTGGTTTTGGTATCAATGTTTGCTACATCGGATCATGGAATTGTCGTTCAGGATATTAAACCTATTAAAGATGAAAATTGTAGAGTTCTAGGTGTTCATTCTCCACATATTATTATTTTAAATTCTGAGAAAACAGCAGAGAAGACCAGTAAAGTAACGAAATTGCTCATGAGAGATTTTGAGGAACTAGGTTTATGTGATCCTGTTACAAAGAAAGCTGTATTAGATTTCAGTTTTCATATCAGCGTTGCTAATATGGAGGAGGCTTTCAAGTCGATTAAATCCATTAAAAATGAAGGTATTTGGAAAAGTTTAGCAAGAATGTGCGTGAAAACAAAGCAATTGAACATGGCGCTTTTGTGCTTGGGTCACATGAAACAAGCCAGAGCAGCCAGGGCTCTTAGAGAAGCTATGCAAGATGATAGTTTAAACTTGGAAGCCAAAGTAGGTACATTAGCGGTGGAATTAGGATTATATAATGATGCTGAACGACTTTTTCGCGAGGCGAAAAGACTGGATCTATTAGGCAAGCTTTTCGAAGCGCGTAATAAATTTAAAGAAGCTATAGAGTTAGCAAAGAATGAGAATAAAATTTGCGAAAAAACTAGTTATTACAACTATGCAAAGGCTCTCGAGCAAGAAGGTAAAATAGTGGAAGCTATAGAGATGTACACTAAAGCAGAATGCCACCGATTTGAAGTACCAAGGATGTTGCTTGTGAGACCCAGGGAACTATTAACATATCTTAATAATTCTGAGGACCCAGAAATAAAGAATTGGCATGCACAGTATATAGAATCAACCGGAGACATGGAAGGAGCATTGAAATTGTATGAACAAGCTAAAAATACTCTAGCAATGACCAGATTACTCTGTTATTTTGGTAGAGAAGACGAAGTTAGTGAATTGGTATCGCGAACTAATCATGCTGCCTCCGCGTATCATTTAGCTGCGCACTATGAATCAAAAAATAATGTGGCTCAAGCTATTCATTTCTATACCATTGCTAAAGCCTACACAAATGCAATTCGACTGTGCAAAGAACACGATATGTTTGAAGAACTATGGCCCTTGGCTGTATTAGCTCCAAGGCAATCGCAGATAGATGTTGCCAAGTACTATGAAGAAAACGATCAGTTGGATAAAGCAGTTTTGTTATATCACAAAGCTGGTTTATTGCACAAGGCGCTGGACATTGCTTTTAAGACGAAACAATATAGTGCTTTGCAATTGATTATTATGGATGTCAATGCGGATTCTGATCCTGCTTTGATAGAAAAATGCGCTGATTATTTTGTTCAAAATGATCAGATTGAAAAAGCAGTAGATCTACTTGCAACTGGAAGAAAATACTTAGAAGCTTTGGAATTGATACAAAAACATAATATTTTACTGAGTGAAGATTTAGCAGAGAAGATGACATTAGATAAAGTTGACGACGTAGATCATGAAAAAATACGAATCTCTATATTAGAAAGGATAGGTGAAATAGCTTTTGAGCAAGGGAACTATCATTTAGCAACCAAAAAGTTCACTCAAGCTGGTAATAAACTGAGAGCCATGAAAGCTTTGCTAAAATCTGGTGATACAGAAAAAATTTGTTTCTTTGCTCAAGTTTCCAGACAAAGAGAGATCTATATCATGGCTGGGAATTATTTGCAATCATTAGATTGGCAAAATCAACCCGAAGTATTGAAGAATATAATTAACTTTTACTCCAAGGGGAAAGCAATGGATCTATTGGCCAATTTCTATGTTGCTTGTGCGCAAGTAGAAGTTGATGAATTCCAAAATTATGAAAAAGCTCTTGATGCTCTGAATCAAGCAAGTAGATGCTTAGCAAAAGTATCTACTCCAAGAGACCATGATATCCACAAAAGAGCAGTGGATTTGGTGAATAATAGAATAGCAACGGTTAAGCGTTACCTCGATATTAAAAAGTATATTTACTTTATACATACATAGTAGAAAAATTTAAGGAGCATATCAATGAAATATTATTAATTATTGTTACAGGTTGTTTGATAGAGGAGATACTAGTTCAGCAATGCAACAGGTGCGTCAGTTACTTGAGTCTCAAGGAGCAAATTTGGAACAATCAGTTCGCCGTGGTGACTTATTTGCAACGATTACTCAGCATTATATCAACATTGGTGATACTGATAAAGCACGCGCTAGTATAGAGGAATTAAAACGTTTAGTACCTGGAATTAATCTCACTTATTATTACAATATGGGTGTATTGGAAGCGCTTGGTTATAAGATGAAAATACAACGACAAGAAAGTTCTGATAAAGAGGATGATATCGAGGAACTGCTAGGAGAATAGTTAAATATAATGAACATGCAATGGAGTTAACGGAATCCGTCCAAAAATGTGATCATAGATGTTAAACACATGAAACAGTTGATTATTATAAAATATTTGTATTATATTATAATTGGAAAAATATAGTCTAGGTTTTATTTAAAATGTGATGTATAATCGTTCCATAGCTATAACACATTTAGAAAAATCAGCATTTAACGTTTATTAGTTTGACTTATACATAAACAGCCTTATGTTTTAGTGTTTTAATATGTCCTAGAAAATAAGAGGTAAAAATTATTCTAATTTGGATGTAATAATCAACTTATTTGATGCAAATTCCTGATTAGGTATAGAATAAATATATGAGTTACAGAAATAGCGAGAAAAAGAAGGAAATAAGATACATAAATTTTCAAACAATATATGAACTATAATCATCGAACAAAAGAGATAGAATCAAATTAGTATATTCTATCCATTCCTATTAAAACATCTTTTCTGGTATACAAAGTCTTTCCAGTGGGATGGCCAATTTTTATCTTATTTTGGTCCAACGCTAAAAATTCCATTTTCAATAAAAATTTTTCCCTCAAATTTTCACCCCGCTAAACGAAGTAACAAGGTACCAAGAACATTTCAGATGCACCAAACTCATTCAAACAGTTTTTTCCGGCGTCGGCTTTTTGTATGGCGATGTAATCTCTGTCTCTGACTCTTCGGCTTTCCGTTTCTTACGCACCAAATGAGATATATCACTAGCAGGTTTTTGAACTTTAGGTGCAGAGTCGTTGCTACCACTTGGTCCGGCACCATTTGAACAGCCACCAGCTACTTTGTTTTTGATACCTTCTATGACGAGTTTGCAAGCTTCCTGCTTAAAGTCTTTCATATCTGAGATTTTCTCTTGAATTTCTGGGAGCAATTCTTTCAGTTCTTGAATCTCCCCCTCTACCGTATAGAAGGAATCGTCCGTTTTGGGAGGTTCTTTCATTTCTTCCAAATCTTTGATACGCGAATCCAGCAATTCCGTAGCTTTGTTAAATTCTTCAATACTGGCGTCAAATTCGTTGCCCAAGGAGTGAGCTAATGCAAGCTGATAATGGATTTCTGCTATCGCCCTTGGCTCTCGCGGCTCAATCTGTTGCAGAAGTTCCAGACATCGATGTAGATCGTTCAAAGCACCCTGAAAGTTCCCTCCTTCCATGGCCACTTCTCCTAAGAGTCGATAAGCATCGGCCAGTAACTTCCAACCGGATTGACCACGCTTTAATAGCACCAGTTTCGCTAGTTCTAACACTTCCCAGGCAACCTTCAATTTAAGGGCAAATATTCGTTGTTCATTAGAGGTTTTATAAGATAGAAGACATTTCTAAACGAGGATCTAACACGATTGCTTAAATTTCTTTTGAAATTACGTAATGAGCAATAATAAACAACAAAGGAAGGTAAGTTTCTTTACAAGATGTGTTGCAATGCAATAATTTAATATTATCATATACGAACAATGAAAGAAGAAAATTAAATTAAACAATCTTCATACCTGTAGATTGTTAACTTCATCCTCTTCGTCTTCCTTTTCTATGTCCTCACCATCATTTTCTCCATTTTCCTTGGCAACCCCATTCTGTTCAGTTGAACAAGAAGGTCCATTAGCGTTACTTGTATCTTTACTGGAGTCAGCCGCAGGTTTCTCATCTTCTTTTGGCTTTTCGACCGTTTGTTTCGCCGTTTTACTATCTTCAGTCCTATCAGAGTCCGATTTTTCTGTTTCGTTCTTTTCACTGCTCGTTTCTACCTTCTCTTCTTTTTTCTCAACTTCCGGTTTCTTGAGTTCCTGCTCAGCTTCCGACTCTTCAGTTTTGTTTTCGGTCGCGGTTTTCTCTTTTGCCTCGTTGACTGCTCCATTGTCTGTGTGTTCTTCAGTCTCCTCTTCTTCCTTCTCGTCAATGTTGCTCAATTTCTCGTCTTCAGCCTCTTCCTCGTCCTCTTCATCGTCTTCTTCAGTTTCTTCTGTGCCCGGCACTCCGCCACCCAACACTCCAGCTTCCTCTCTCGCTAAACCAAGAAGAGCCCGACCGTAAAGCAAATAAGGCTCGCCAAGTTCGTCCGCGGTGTCTCCGTGTTTTTCAACGAGCAGTTGACATGCTTGTGCCAATGCGGTTACAGCCATGGTGTAGTCCCGGACTAAGAGATGCCGTTTGCCATGGGAGATCGCGGTCGCTGGGTCAGTGAAGGCTGCGTTTTCGGCAACGTCGGCCATCTATAACGTCAGATGCATTGTTACTTATTTAGTTATGGTTATCGCGTAATATGATTATATCTGATAAATTAAATTTTTTTGTTGATCTTTTTCCGTTGCTGTTTTCAAAGTGGATTACGATTTTTATGCATTTATGAAAAATTTAAATATACAAAAAATAAAACTTCCAGATTAAATATTTAGAGGATTAAATGCAAATTTGCGTTTGGATCTTTTAAAAATATGAATTTGCATAAAATTTACTCTCTGTTTAGAGAAACTTAATACAGAAAAATGCGTTCTTATAAAATGTGATTTCTCCAACATTCGATCCACATCGATGATCAAGACTTTGATAAAAGAATATTCTTCGATTATCCGCCCACGAGAATGGTCCGATATCAGTAATGCAATTAAAACGTGTTCAGAATATTCCACCTACGCGCGATACGTGTCGCGTTTTCTACGCAAATGATATCTATCGCCACAGCAATATATTATTAGTTAATATTAACATTGACTAAATAAATAAGTGAATCTCGTAGAACGCCGTACGAATTCGACTTGGCAGCAAGCAAGTTGTAGATGAGTGGCGCGTGAGCAACTCGAACATGTTTCAGATAAGAGTAAGGCATTTAAATATCGAATACTGTACTACTAACGTTAGAACAATGGTAGGTAAGCAGCTCGTTAAGCGACAATCGCAGTTTCCTAATTCTCTTGCAAACAACCTGCTAACGAGCAAAGATCCACCTTTATAACAGAATCCCGCGAAATGATGCAACGTCGATGCTAATGACTTCTTGCGACCTACTAGCTCCACAACCTGCGGTCATGCAATTTTTGTTCCTAGTTCAAAGTTTGTATGATCCGTGCTTAGTAATAGATATTACTGAAGTTTCTACATCACATAATTCTAGAAGAAAGTTAGGTATCCCAATTATATCCAGCTTCGCAAGAAGCTTAATTTGACATTAAAACTCCCAAGGAGACATCCGATATCAAGCGCATCGTTAAACCTTTAACTACAATCTTACTATGAAGGCATGCTTTCTCAAAAGAGTTATCTTAGAAAGGCTGTTTCACACTTGAAAGAAAGAGTTCTTCACAGTTCAAAGAAACCGTAGTAAAAAACGACAATGCGGTGAACCACCGTCGTCTTTAACAAACTTTGCCAAGAATAGTACCACCTAGAAGGAGAACAATAATTCAGAAAAGAGTGCATCGAATCAAAGAACGGGCAAAGGGGAAGAAGAAGAAGAAGAAGAAGAATAGAATAATGGAAGGAAACAAGAGAAGAAGGGAGAGGAACAAGGGAGAGAATCACCAGAGTGGGTTGTCCGCAGCATCCGGGTGGGGTGGTTGGTTGGGTGGTACGTCGGTCGATTTTCGTGCGCTTCGACGCAGAACGGAGAGGGCGTGCTGATCGTTTGCTCTCTCATAGCGGTGGAGAGTCACCGAAAACACCACGAGCTCCGGGGGTGTCGATTGGTCAGTGCGTAACTGGCAACTGTCGGTACGGTTGTGCGGCTTTCAGTGGGCTGCCAGCGGTCGCCCTGGGCACCACCTGCATGGATGGAGCCTACCCGTGTACCCAGGGCCCCAGCTCCACGTCTTATTTTCCTCGTCGCAACGTTGGCTCTCACTTTCGCAGGTAATTGAGATACGATTCTTCGCGCTCGACTCCCCTTTCCTTCGCTCGACGTGTTTTTGTTTGGGCCATCCGAATGGATCCCCTAAACCGGCTCAATTGACAAAATCAATCTTACGTAATAAATAATCTAATAAGTTGGCTCGCATCCGCGGTTGGTTTCCTAGACGCACGTTGCACGATGTAGAACGTGTTGTGCAGACCTATTTGTTAACCATCAGCTGATCCGGAGAAGCGTGTCTGTGGGCCATTACGAGGCACGATTTAAACGCTACGATAATCGAGAACATGTTTTTGTCGTGTCCTTAGTCTGTGTGGTAAACGAAGACGTGTAAAAATATACTGTGACTGATAGAGGAGTTTCAATGAATATGTAGATTCATCCTCGTTCCATCGCGTTAATTGATACCGGTGTACGTTTTCAATGGTGCATCGATTAATTCGATATTTGAAGTGTATATTAAGAGGGCGGATGTTAAGTGGAAAAGCACGTGGATAATGATGCTCTATCGTTCCCGATCCGAAGCGAAACGTCGTACTTTGCAGCGTCATCGTGTTTGATCACATTTGTAGTTTACGCAGATAACATCTATTCTTAGCAATTTTCGTCGCATGTTTCCGTATAATCGTAACATTAAGACGCACCAAACAGTGTAATCTAACAAAAATATGTATATATATGAATATGCAGACTGTTTTACGCATATCGTATATCGTACTAGATCATCGTCGTACCATGTGACTTGCTTGCATAAACACTTCATCCAGGCCTATTTAATCATCTCTCGCGCGTTCGTATACTTTGTTAATGTTCCTTCTTGTTCGCCTAAAAGCTTCCTTAATAGAAGAGTCAACAACCACCGGTTGAATTCATTGTATCGTGCATTTTTTTTTCAGCGGTGAGGAATGGTCACTCCAGAGAAGTGCTCCTATGCTCTAGTATGCTCGAGGGCTCTTGCTCACGTCAGTTTTCTTATGCAATGAAATATCCTATAGCATGCAGTTTAGCCATGGCGCGAAAACGACGCTCTTCTCAAGGCTCCTCGTTAAACGCGAAACTTACTGCCGTCAATCCCGACGAACGTCGTAGAATCTTCTTGTACCTCCTTAAGTAGAGGAGATTCACTTTTTATGACAGAAACTGTTGCAACAATATTGTAGTTATTACCGCTTGATGGTCTACGATTACAGTGGATGCATCTTCTGACAAATTGCTGTTCCGACAGACGAGACGTTTAAAGACCAAAATGCATACACTCGTACGAATCTATAAATATATTTCACTGCTTTGATATATTCGTCAGAATACGTATCTATCATAGCTACAACCTAAGCCGCATCCAATAGGAAAATTATTCCGGCGTTTTACCAGCATTGCAGTTAGCTTCTTCGGAAGGTCAAATGACACGCAGAAACTATCATACTGTGGTAATTGGCTATCTTATACACTGACTGTGCTTCTGTTACGAAACAATCATCACCAATCAAGTTTATTCTTTATAGTTGAAGTAATATCATTCAGTACATAGTCGCATGCTTGAGATATCAACCCGTATAACAAATCTTCATTCAGATGTTCCATTACAAAGTTAGTATCTGAAAGAATTTATAACATATTACTCGCGAGTATCTTCGAGATCACAAAGGTTTTACAAGCGTTGAAACCTTCTAAGAGGATTTTGAGAATTCGCGAAAACATTGGAAATGATAGCTACTGTTAAAGTTCGTTAGTTTTCCTTCTATCAATATGCACATTGCCGAGAGGTTGATCATAGAATCGAGGAGATTTAAAGTAACGAGGGCATTCTTGTGCAGAGGAACGTCGATATACAACGTTGAGTATAGAGAGACGTGTTTCATATCTGTTCCAGCGACCGGATTATTGTGTGGTGCCATAATGTCGGATCACTGGGAGGAAGTTGGCTGGGACAAGGAGGCTTTGACCCATGCGAATGTTACACTTAAATGGTACTTGGATGGACAGGTGGCGATGCTAGAGCAAACTCCCGGTCACAGAAATCATCATCCTAGCAGACGAGCTACCTTCCTCGTGCCAATGTACGGCGGTATTTGGATCATGTGCGTCTCCCTCACTGGTGAGTACCGGCTGATTTGTTGGATTTTGATTATTCCTCGACTATAGATTTTTCCTGAGAGAAAACTCAATTTTTATTTTATCATCACAGTCTAGTGAGAATTTTGAAACGTTTAACGAACAGACATACATCGTTAAAGAAAATAATTGTATTAGATCGACTTTCATGACACAGTGACTTAATAAATAAAATTCAAAGTAAAGTAGTGAGTTCATTCCTGATTAACAGGTATTTTCTTACAACGCAGAAAATAGTTTGACATCATAAAAAAATTCCACGGATATTTTAGACTACGGCTATTATTGGATTTTTTAATTTACTCTTAGCTTCTGAATAAGTTTTTTCATTCACGAATCTCGTTCGAAAAATTCGTCACCGATAAAACAATTATATTACTATGTTTTTAAAAATATCTAAGTTTCCGTAGATCAAAATTTAAATACATAGTTCCTTAAAACAGCTTTGTTTCGAACGTTCTGAGGTAGACCGTGAATTTTCAATGATACAATGATGTGCACACACCTTTTCACATACATGTGTAATCGTCCCGACATATCTCCGATGATACGGTTCTGTATGAACGACGTTCTATAGGTGGATGCCACCTTGACTCTGACCAAGGTATCGACCAGTCGATTATGATCTGAAACAGCGTGTTGTCCGACTAGGAATACTGTGACCATGAACATCTTGAACGTTCCTTCGCTAAAGTTTATGCCAATCACTTTCACTATGCTAAACCTTTCATCCAAAAGAAACGAAAAATGATAATGGTAATAAAATAATTAAGAAATGTGACGGATCGATGCCTCTTGCTCACTTTTAATTCGTCCCATAATAAGAGAATAGAATAGTGGATACCGCAAATGTAAAATAACAAGCATAGATAATTTTGAAAATACCTGAAAAAGTTCTAGTTCTGAAAATAGCTATCTTTCCAATGCAAAGTGATTCGATTTACTGTAATTTAGATAAAAATGTATATGTGTTAGAGTGAACGTATTTGTTGTTCTTTTATCAGAGGAACCATTACAATGGTGATACTGTACGCTACAGTAGCTTCCATGATATAACGAGATTTCAGATTAAAGAATTTCAGTAATGACATTGATTAATATTAACATCCAGGGGCTATATGTGCAACATTCTTTTTCGATGGAGATTAACATAACACTAATACGTATATACATCATGCAGTCCTAACTGAGATTTAGATTTCTCACTGCAGCATGTGTCCGACAAACAGAAATTCCAGAAATCCTAACAAACAGAAATTAATTCATTAAATATTTCCTAATTAAAGTATAGTATCTACAACGATTGGTAAGCATCATGCGTATATAGGGTAAAAATACAAAATAAATAAGAAATATATTATTGCATATTCTCATGTATGTTACTAAAAATTATTTGCGAACATTCGTCGGCAATCAGATTTACAGTTTACGAAAACTTTTGTGAAACTTTTTCAAGGAAGATTAACTTTATGCGGCTGCAAAAGTATTCAAACTTATTTCTTGCTATCAACTACCACTTTATAAAAAGTCTTTTATCAGAAAGAAGAGACTGGACAAACTTTAACGACTGAACTCTTCAAGGAAGAAATTTCAACAGTGGAAAGACAATACAAAGACATCGAAAAGGAATTTCATTGAAAAGTAAATTATAGCAGTAAATAGAAAGTAGCACGAGCATGTTAAAAAGGAAAGCCAACGAGAAAAAAAGAAAAAAAACAATGCAAGAATACAAAAAGAGAGTTACAGTACTAAAAAAACTGTAGCACAGAAACGTCGATATTACAAAAATAAGATACCAAGCCAGGAGCGAATATACGATGGTTAGATTTTTTCAAGCTGTCAGTATTTTTTCTGACCACCTGTAGTATATATGCCCTTATTGTCTCGAATTCTACAAAAAGCAAGAAAGTACAGTAGTAGTTTGATAAAATCCAAAGGAAAATATTAGATCCAGAGACAGAAATTGGGTCGTTTTCTAGGGGAGGATGGACGAACTGTTCTGGAAAAAGTCAATTGTGGCAAAGTACGAAAGGGTGTGGTGACGCAGACAACGAACTAAACAAGATATCATGGAAGCTCCAGCACGGGTTATAACTCAAATTAAACCGGATTTCTGTGCCCTTTGATTAAACAAAATTCTATTCCATAAAAGAAATAATCAAGGAAATATTCTACGAAGCGCAGAAAATATTATACATGGAATATTTGCAAAATGCGAGATACATTATCACGAAGCACAATTACTCACGATAAACATTCAAATCGATAGCCGCTAGTATCGACTTGTTTTGCTTTCATTTAGCTCGGAAAGTATAGCTACAATCGCGAGACAGTTATCGTAAAATACGATAAGATCCTCCTGCCTATCTTTACGATATAATCTTATCAGGAGAAAGTGTATAACGTTGCCAGAAAAAAGCTTATAAAAAGAACCATCTATGCACTTGGCTCAATTTATGAAAAATCGTTCTACCATTCTCTGACATGCATAGTTGCTTGTCTTCGATAACAAAAGAGATTATTAGTCTTTCGCTTATCGGTACAGCTCGTGAAATCAATAATTTTATTATTAATCTCTACGTCTGCACTCCATAACGAGCGATGCAATTATTTTATGTTTTAGCGAGCAATCTCATTAAACAAAAAATTCCATACACTCTTTTCTTCCCACGACGATTCATCACAATATCGAAAATTGCAACGCAGCATAACGAAATCTGTTCTCCTTGTTTCTCAATGTTTCATCGACTCGTCAGGTTTTTGTTGCCGTCGAAAAGGTTTAATTGAGAAGAAAGTCCAACATCACAATTGAAATTTCAACGTTTCTCCGCTTCTGACGGCCGTGTTTCTTTTTGCCCGCGTGGATAGACCTTCATTGTCGATTGTATGATTTGAACATTTAATTTTCTCGCCACATCGGGGACAAGGGAAAATTGGAAAGGCTGCGATTACTATTTCGATCGTCTACTCCAAGTTGAAGCAGCTTTGCGGTATGAAGTATTTGAATTCATGGATCATCGGTTCTTTGCGCTACAAGCTTTTGTATGTGAGAAAGTGGAAACATTAAAATGAGAAAAGAAAAGATTATTTTGAAAAATATTAATTTCATAAAAAAAAAATTAGTAAGTCTTTTACGATTAACGAGATGGCTTTTTATTATTAAATGAACTTGACCTTCGGAAATGTGTGCCTATGTAATTTGTTCCTTCAGATTTCTTTTTCTTTCTCCTGGAGAACTTCCTCTGATGGTTTCTGGTCACGCCAAGCACGGAACGTTGCTGTTTAAATCAGGCGACGCACTAGTTCTGCTTTATGTACTGGGTCTTTATGAAAATCAGTCTAATATTCTCGACCTGCACATCCTGAAATTATTTTATACTTCTAGAAATTGTTTGGTAAATATAGTAATCTTTGAAATCCAATAGTACATCCTTGAAATGTTTTTGTTAAAAGAATGCAGAATGAATGGAAATTCATTAATGATATTTCATCTGTTATCTATCTTATCACATGTCAAATCTTCGTTATCGAATTTATGTTGGAACTCTTTTGCTAGTTTATCAAATGAAAGAGGAGGCACGAGGACAGCCAACCTAGACCCGCTGAACTTGGATCGATCTATTTCTGCTTCAGGATTTATTATTGCTCAATTCTCCAAGTTTCCACGACCTTCTATACCCCCCGTCTTCCTGACATTTCACGGAAATCCACGTTCAGGTTCATCCTCTCCAACGAGCCGATAGTATTCGGCATCTGATATCGAATCTCACGCTCCAACTATTCGGCGCTCCTGACCCCGAGACTTAATTCGACTACTCATTTCCAGTATCGAGTTAACTGATCACACGTAAATCTGTGTAAACCGGCTCTCTCCACACGGGAATACAACATTTTATTGTTTCTATTTGAATTAAGGCCAGTGCGTGCACCTAATTACAACACCAACTCTGTATTTTCATTTTCTTTTTCCAACTGATCGATTCCAGTTTATTACAAGTTATTTTGTTACCGTCGACTCGTGAAATCAGCGAGTTTCCAATTAAACCTTAGGTCATACATAAAAAATTAATAAAGGTTCTTTCAAATTAAATAATTAAGTTTTCGCATACACAAAAATGTATAATAAACGTAGAGCTACAAAAATTCAGTGACATTTTCTCCAATTTGATACTCTTTAGACTAAATACGGGATTTAATGTTTCCAAGCTTTTTCATCAAAATTTCACCACACGAAGGAAAGCTTTTAAAGATCGTTTAATTAAAAATCGAGTCGAGTAGAGTAAGGATAGAAGTGGAAACCAGCGGAATCCACCCCGTTCACAATTTCGTTCCACGTCGCGCAAGGAACAGCGTGAAAATGACGTCATTTCTTTTTTTCACTTCTCGTGTTTCAGAGGAGGAAATACGACTACTGGGTCAGGTAGGTTTTCCGCAAGGGAGGTGCATTAACTACTTGACGCCTGACGAAGTACACGAGGAGATCCGCGCCGCCTGGCAGAATCGTGAGTATAGTTGTTTCACTTTTATTCTCTCTCCTTTACCTCCACGATTATTGTGACGTGATCACCCTCGTTAAATTGATTTCTATTTACGGCGACTGAAAATTAAATCGATACAGTGTAGCTTTCAATGTTTTGCAGAGAAGAAAGAATAGCTGCGACATTTGGGTCGAGATTACTTGTCGTCGAGATGTTGCAATTTTTCAATCGATTTCATCCAGAAGAGAGAGAATTTCTTCCTTTTGAATTATTTACTCCTCAAAAATTCTAATAACTGACGAATATTTTTGATGATACTAGCAAAGTGCATCGAAGATTCTATGGATTTTATATTTAACACGATTCATAGAATAATTTTAATATTTTTCTAAACGATAAAAATTCATGTTCATTCATAGGGATGCAGAACTTGAGTATCTCCTGTTCTCTAGTCTGTCTGATTATCTTGGGCACAGCAGTTCTCATTGGATTTTTTGGACTCTGCAGACATCAAATATCGGCCGTCCTCGTTACCGGTGTGATGTATCTTTTAGCAGGTGAGTTTGTTGCCGAGAAAGCTTTTAAAGCGACATTAAAGTGTTAATCGCCATTAGCCGAATAAATTTGATCGATGTGGAGCATCGTGGTTGCGGGAAACCTGGTAACCGCAAAAGGATTTCTGCATACTTAGTAAGTCGACCGCAAAATAAGCTGTTTTAAGAGAGGAATACGTTGTTAAAAAGTTCTCAAGCTCTTTATTCGTCGATGGTAAATACGAAAAATTGCTTTTGGAAAGTAATAGGTGTGAAGAATGAAATTACAAACCGATAATCACAAGCAATTCAATTTACATTTCCTCGTTGAACCATGTATTCGATTGTGTCACGCAATCAACTCATTTTTATCGGAAGTTCAATAACTTTTCATGAATAATTAAGATATTTTCTTATTCAACGAAGGAGCTTCCCTCTTGGTATTAGTGGTCGCCGTTGAGTACGATAAAAGGCAAATACCTCTCACCTCCGATAAGACGTTTCCAAACACTCCAGAATCTATTTTTCTTTGTACTCCTTTGCTTCAATTAAGTCTTTTGTAAGCAGAATTTCTTTTTAAAAAAATGCAAAACTGCTTGCTACAGAATTTCATTGTCCATATAAAGATAAATATCTGTCTTATTTTTAACTTATTCAAAATTTCCTAAAATTATTCAAATATTTCATGTTAATGATAATCATCTGCTTTAAATTAAGAAGTTTCCTTTTAATATGAAACAATTGTTTTAGCCACGTTCGCGTTGTTCACCCTGACGATAATTCACTTCAAGAGAGCTCAGGATCGGGGAACTAGATTACCCGACGGCCCTGAGGATGGTGTAATTGGTGGACCGGTTCCCCGTAATGTTCTCAAGGCCAGACGATTCACCAGCTCCTGGAGCATGGACTTTGGATGGGGTGGCGTTACACTTTGTGCCCTTGCCTCGGTTGCATGGATCTTGCTCAGCAAAATAATGCGTTTCAGCCCCATTGCTGCTATGATAGCGTAGCAGTGGGAAGCCTTCGAGGTCTAAGGTCGTTTCCAAAAGTTACAATATAGCGTTTCGATGTCGTCGCCTCTTTAAGCGTGTTCCAAACCAAAGGTGATTGCATTCATCCATGATGGGAAGTGGGTCACAGGAGTTGATTGTGTAGTTTCTGATTTATTCTGACTAGAAAGTGAGTCAGCTTGATGGGCAGCTCAATACCATGAACTATTTTGTGAGCTATGGAATTTTCATTGTGCGGAGCAATCAATTTGTGTCAAGTTGTTATTCGCAGTCTGTAAAGTAAGAAGGCTTTAGCATATAGGTGGAAGTTTGACATTTGGGAGTAATGGAAACAGGGTACACGACATTGAGGCAATTTTGAGAGTATTTTTTCAGAAACGATATCAGAGTCGAAAATGACCACCTCGAAGGCAGTTTGTTTTATCAACAGGTAATGCGTGTTGCATAGTGTTTGTCAAATTTATGGGACTAACTTGGACCGGTCTAAAGCATGGCAAGGTATAGAAGGAGCCTAATTTTTGGCAAACCTTCTAAATGCAACATTTTGTACAATTTATCTAACAATCTCTAGTCTTTGACAAAGAAAATATACATGAATGAGTGAAGAACTATATGTTCAAGAGGGATGTACAGGCTTTAAAGTAATACCTCTTGTATCTTTGAGTTTCCAAATCTTTAAAGTTTTGCACAAATTTATTGCCCTATCGAGATAATTCAAAGATCCCCTTTTCATATAGATCTTTACTATAAAGTAAAATATTTGCAGGTACATGAGTAATGAGATAATATGTGTGGGAGGAGAGTACGGTGTCTGAACTGAAGAAGTATTATTCATTGATAAGTAGAACAGAGTACACGTTTACCTCAGTTTTGATTTGCAGTCGGATTAGTCAATTACTGTACGAGTAAAGGAAAACCTTACTGTTTCTAGTCTGTCTTTTTAGACATATTTTTAATATACTTCTAATATGGTCTTCTTTTTGTACAGTTACAATTAATATGATTAAATTTATGCGAGAGTTGATTTGAAGTAAGAATATTTTTGTGTGTTGTAGAAGCTGAGACAATATTTGTTGATCTTTGCTTAAATATTTCAATACAGATTGTAATGTAATATAGATGCCTATAGCATAATTCGATCGCCTTATAATTAGAAAGATAAGCATGTTTGTAATATGCATAGCATAGCAGTAAACTTGTTCGAGCCAATACAAGCAACGATATGCGTGTTTGCAAGAATTTAGCTTTTGCTACGACTTGTTATAGCAAACAAAAGAGGAATTATGCCAACAAAATGTATCATATACAGAGGATTGTGAATTGCAATTCGTCCATTAAGATTTAAGAAACAAAATAAGGATGCTTTAAATGAAAGCATCTCCTACATACCCGGAGACTAAGTTTTGCTAGTTCAATGATAAAATGATTTAAAAAGGAAAAAAAGACGAATATATACGCTTGCAAAACTATTCTCCGAGTGTTTATTTAAACGAAACGCATTTTTCTGATAATATTTTCTTGATTGTAATATTTTTTACCTGATCCTTGTTATTTGTTACATTGGAATTAATGTATCATACATGCAATAAAAGAATAAGCTATGTATAAATAAAGGATATCCTTGTTCTTTAAGTTTTATCATTTATAACCTCTACAATATTGCACAACTTAAAGAATTACGCTTTTACATCGTGGACTGGCAGGTTATGTTTCGCAAAAACGATGTTCGCATGAACATGACTCACGATGAGACGAATACAAGTAGATAGAATGTCAGTTTTCGTATATATGAGCTATTTGAATACGAAAACACGTGACCAGACATTACAGGTATATGTAACGCGGGACATGGTCGCATTACAACCTATACGTACATATATGTCTGTACATAGATTAAACATATTATAATTTTGTGCCGCGGTAAACAACAAAAGTAGTACAACTGTGAGCTCATTGTACTAAGAATGTACGTATAAAAATAAACTATGCGTTACGTTACTATTTCCTTCGATAAATCTGTTTAACAGCATCTTATTTTCTCGAGTATACGAAATATCTCGTTTTTTAACGTGGTTATTCATACGAACGTTTATCAATTTATAGGAAAAAAGAAAAATATGGTCAATGCACGTAGAACACAAAGAAAATATACATACCTTGATTCCGTTCGAATTACTGGACGTTTGACGGTTTTTTAACGATGGACACGCTTTCACTATGTTCCTTGTGGGTTGCACGCAACGTTCTGAGTATCACGAACTTTACTTAAACAGTTACAAGTAAATTTATGTACAGAGACGCAAAGATTTAACGGAATGACCGTTATACCAAACAACGGTTTATTACCGGCACGCGCACAACTTGTATGAGCGTCAAGCACATCGTGAGCACAACGATTTATCCTGCACCAATGTGAACTGAACTTTCGACTACGCATGTGTACTTATTTTACCGCCATTTAGTCTTTTAGGCGGGAACGATTGATTTAGATAACGTAATATTTTGATTTCACCAAACACACTTCAACTATATTATTTACTATAATTATTTATTTATTATATTATTATATTAATAATATAACATTTCTTATTTTTAATATATTCTAAACAATTATCGAGATAAATCAAATTCGATATATCGAATAAGATGTGACACAATTAGAAAGTTAACAATTAATTTTCATATTTTTTTATGAAAAGAACAAAATTTACTGTGGAGTATTTAATGTTGAAAATAAAGAATGCATGATTTTGTATTCTAAAAATCTAAGAAAAATTATATTAGTAGTGTATATAGAAAAGATTGCAATTGATCCGGATATATCGATATTCCTAGACTGCGCAATGAAAGTTTTTCAAATTAATACGCAGCTTCCATCTTTTTGTGCAGTTTTGTTGAGTGGTATGCTATGCCGTTCCATAAATTTTCAAAGAAACTTATTGAATTTGTTGAATACAAATTGGTAAGTGCACACAAAACGATAATTACGCAATGATATTTCAAGCTACATAATAATTGGCATAAAAATATATAGATACTGAGAAATATCTTATACAGAAGCCAAGAAACCGTCTGTTGCTTGCTACAATCTTTTAACATTGTTGAATATATTTTTAATCAAATATCTGATTTTAATCTTAATTAGTATGATCTCTTATCATATTCAAATACACACATACAATACATTTATGTAAATTCACAATTTAGTGAATATAATATGAATATTATATATAGTCATGTATTTCAAATACTTTATACCTTTAGATCTATAATTCAAATATTTTCTATCTTTGCATTTACATGTCTAAATTTTCTATAAATACATAAAATGTGGCTCAGTATATTTATCAAATAATTATTAAGAGACATGCAATTCGTGATAATTTACTATAGGATACTGATTTATAGTTCGGTAGTTACGTACTACATAATATTGATTTTCAATAGATCGATAGTCAACTATTCAAATTGCTTGCGATTCTCGATCGCCATCTTGGATAATCTAACAATGTGTATCGTCACATAAGATTTCGGTTTCGTTTTTCAGGTGCAAAAAACTGGTGAAATTGTACATTCTTCGAATTCAATGGTTTTGAAGGTAATTGTTATTGGTAAGTAAGAGCCTGATATTATTATTCGATAAATTTTCTCAGAATTACTGTGAGATATTTAATAGAAATGATATATACTATATTGGAGTAGTAAGAAAGATTGAACAATTATGATTATAAAATTTAAATTAATGCATATTAAAATTACATATATGCAAATTAAAATTAACAAATGCTACTTATAAATCGGAATAACTACCAAACAATTAAAGTGATATAAGATATTGATTTGTTTAATCGATCGACATTCAAAAATTTTTTCCGATTCTCGATCGCCATATTAGATAACATCTAACAATGTTTGTTGTCACTCAAAATTTCGCTCGTCTTTCAGGTGCAAGAAAGTGTGCTGAAACTGTGCATTCTTCGAATTCAATGGCTGTGGAGTCATCCTCAGTGGTAAGTAATGTTTGATTTTATTATCAGAAAAATTTTTACAAAATTGCTGTGAGATATGTAATGAAGATAATTTATAAAATATCAAAGTAACAAAGCAGAGAAAAATTATAGTTATAAAATGTAAATCAATGTATATACGAATTAAAATTAATTATATTGCCTATGAATTGGATTTGAAAGAATTATTTAAAAATGAATTATCCAGTTATATCCAATAGTTGATTTCGAATAGAGTTATTATTATCTTCAATCGTACTTTTAATCGGCCTTAAACGCGTTTCAGCAGAAACTTGATCATTGATGTTATTGCAAAATTCGATAGGTTTTTTATCAGATTTCAATCTTTCAACACCAATGTTTAATTCGTTCTTAACATTATTTTGGTATATGAATTTTTTATTACGTATAGCAAATAATTTTTCTTTAGCTTTTTCCATGGCAGAATGTTTTTCGTTGTGATAATTTTTCCAGCAATGTTGGAACCTTATGAATACATCATTCCAAATGCAAAGTTCCTCAACTGAAATGCATTTATATTAAAATTTAATATAAAATTTAAGCAATTAGAATAATCAATGTTTGTGTAATGTTATTTTATAATATACGGACGTGTGTGATTTTTGTACCGTATAAAAAGAAAGTCGTAAGTATAAATATTGCAGTAGGAAGAGTAATGTTAGATAGAAGTTCATTGGCTAAGTTTAGAAGCGCTGGTCCTTCACATAAAGTCATTCCTTTCATGGTATCCACCAACCATGGTAAATATAAGTAAGGAATATCATATCTATCAGCAAACGTCATCATTAGAGTAGTTATCAGTCCAGAGATTATATTTGTTACCAGTATTATAATCTTCAAATCTGAGAATAAAGTTTTAATTTTTTTAGACGAGTTAGATTTCAAATGTAAAATTTTCAAATTTTCGAATTTTTAAATTTCAAATATTAAAATAAAAAATTTTAAAAATTGTTCTAAAATTTTAAATTTAAAAATATAAATTTCATATCTTTTATATTCAATCATGTTTTCCTCGAAGATATAAAACAAGATGAAGATTTTTAATAAAGTGATAAGTTTTACGGTAATATTTAAACTTTGTTACTGTAATTTCGCCGAAAAAGAGCGTTAAATGCGGCCGATTTTGTCACTGGATTCCCGTGAGGGTAACGGCCTCCGGCTTCTAAAGTGATACAACTTAAACAATATATTGCGAAACACATCAGTGCCATGTACAGTGCTTCTACCTAACATTGTATAATACAATATTAATAGTAATAAGAAACGCAAGATATATTTAATTACACGCTAGTTTAAATTTTTAATATTTTTTCGTACCTTTGACAAATTTTTTACATGCCGGTTCTTTCCATTTTCTTTCCTATTCTCTGTGCGTGCGTATGTAACATTTTTTTCTAATTTTAATGACATTATAACAGGATTTTATCAACTTATTCGTACATGATAGAACCATTAGGTTATGAGCAAACTGCAATCCACGTGTTTTTTTAAATTATATATGTATATATATATATATATATTAACAACAAACGCGAAATTGGTACAATACAGTAAGTAGTCTGCAATTTCAAGTATATACGTCGTACGATTATCCTTTATTATATCAAAACATTGTGTACAAGGTTTTACAATAATTTTAATAATTCAAATTGCATAAACATTTTCTGCTATCAAATTTTTTTTTAGAATTAAAGATTTAACGAGACTGCCGAGCTTGTCTATGGAACAAACAAAACACTTGAAGCCAATTATGTACGGTCAGGACGGATAATAAAATTTCGTCGCGTTTTATGTGAAGTCCATCCAAAAATACTTTCACACAGAATACAGTGACCTCCACGATGATCACGCACAATTGCATTAAGAGCCAGGGTGTATGTAACATTGGATATTCCTAGAAAAAAATATCGTTTCACTTTAATATGTCGAATTTAAGGGAAATTTCTTCGAATCACTCACTGTAATTGCTCCCAGCATGATTAAGGTGTAGTGCTCTATTCCCAGAATCGACGTCATTAGCTTTAGATCTCTTTCCACATCCAAAGGTACTAATAATAGAACGATTAATTGTTATTAAATTCTATTCTAAGACTGTTAGGGGAATTGAATAAATTACCGGTTTCATTGTTTCTGGTTTGCGAGGGTGATCTGACTGGCAATTTGCAATTTATTATGCGGATGATATCAAACGCTGTAATCACCTAGGTCATTAATTAGGCAGTGTATTTGTAAGATTTTCTTCCGTATACAGTATTGTGCAAAAGGCTTAATTTTATGATGGTAATTTATCATGATTTTAGGAAATATTTTAACGTAGTTAAAAGGAACGAATCTTCTTTTATCGTTTCCTTAGCTTATATGTATATTCTTTAAGAATATTTCGATACTCAATTGTACATTATATATTGTAAAATACGTGTAAAATGATTTAAAGTGTATCTTAAGAATATAGAAAGTGAGAGACGTATAAATAAATTATTTGAAGTACTAAAGATAGAATGGAAGATAGTAGGAAATGAGTTTATTGCAAAATTACCTAACAGCATCGCTAATATAATTCTTTAAAAAAAGATTCTTTTCTAATAAATTACCAATAATTCCTGAAAAAGATAACACTTTTTGGGAATCAACAACAAATCTAAAATAATATCAAGTTGCACAATACTGTACTTCAAGATATTTCAAATAAATTTAGATTAAACATTTGGTGAATCGAATTTAAAAGTTCACGAACCACTATCTTCGTTCAGACGAAAGAGATTCGTGAACTCTTGTGTTTTATTATGCGGAAATAATTAAGGAGTATTACGATCGACTAACGGTCCCAATGAGGCCGAGTATGATCACGTAGATAGAATTTCCCATGATGTAATGGTCGCACAGGGTGCACGCTAGTTGTCCAAGTCGCTAGAAAATTGTTACATAAATTATCTACCTGTTTCTCATCGTAATGTCACGAACATTACCAAAGCTACTAACTAAATATCCACTACGTTCGTTAATTTTTCGTCTACATCGAAATCTCATGATTATTCTCGTCAAACTCTACGAAAATGATTCCAAGCTTGACCCGGAAACGAGAAAAAGCAATTCGAATTTTGATTACTATTTTCTGGAACCGTGCCAATTATTAACTCAGAGAATTGATCTATCCTAATTTCGACAATTCGTAATTATTCCAACCAAGTTTCACGATTCAACGATGTATTGCCAATCAATTAACCGGTTTGCATAACGATGAATGCAACGTTAACGACGTTATCCACACACGCGCACGTGTGTTCATGTACTCACCGTATTTTTGTTTCCAATCAGCGCTTTCAGATTGGAAAGCACAGAACGTTTGCAACGACGTGCCATTCTCTAAGTTCTTTTCTTATTCTCATAGCCGAAACGCTCGAGCAATTTTCTGCAAGTGAAAAATAATTCACCGAAATTTCCCCCGAAGGTTATACACGGCTTATCATCTTATAATTTTGATTCAATAATCTTCCCTCTCTGAACAATTTGAATAACGTTGCATAATGCGTTTCACTTCAAGGAGCCTAGGTCTGTAATTTTCGATTCTCATTGAAAAGAGGAACAAAAAAAAAAAGGAAAGGAAAATTCTCACGATGAATGTGTATTCTGGTAAAATTCAATCGATACACGACGAAGTAAGTCCTTAGAAATTATTTCATTGTTTCTGGTTAGATGAAATTTTCTGTGAGAAAGAAGGTTTCATTTGAATGGTTAAGTTACCTCCTTGATTCCCTGACGGGTTACAAAAGTTTCATTTCCCATCTCTTACTGTTCTTGTATTCCAACTTAACTTCACATAATAATAATAAAATAGATATAAGGATAAATGTAATAACACTTTACTGATACTTTAATATTTTACCATGGTATAACAAAAATATCTTATAAATTAACATAACGCCTATTTTATCTATGGGTGCATAAATTTCTTTTTCAATAACTGTCCTAAAATTTCAGTGAAAGTGGGGGTGTAGGTGTTAAATACAAAATTTATTCTCTTGGTCTATGAACATAGAAGGTTCAAGGGGAAAGTGGTAGGATAAAAAAATCTTTGACTTGTGGGGACTATGGATAAAGTTATGTTTTAATGGAGAAAGCTGTATGCTTTTAAACATTCAAATCATTCTGCTTATTGCAGTGCTGTATGGCTCACATAAAACCTTGACCTATTAGTTTTGAAGAATGGAAGCAAAGGCGAATGAAAAATCAGAACCAAATCTAAAAGCGAATAATCCAAATAATTGGTTACTGATGGTTAATCTGATGGAATCTGTTTTTCTTTTAGGCAACCGATCATGGATTTCCCCCGCGAAAATTTAAAACTACTTGTCCTTCTACGAATGAGATAAACATAAAGGAAGGGAAACTTGATTCTACCGAAACTTCTGAAAATGAAATACTAAGAATTTTTCAAGCTTTGTTGTTGTCTACCTGTATGTTACTTCTGAATTATCATAGCGTCCGTTATGGTCGGACAGAGTATAGTATCTTGGAAAATGGAGAGATCGCTCCAGGTTATGCTCATAAAGCTGTGATCACTTTGACCCTAGGCTACTCTATGCCTTATACGATTGTTTCTTTCTTCGCCATTGGCATGCTTGCTTATTCTTTGATCTCGGTGAGAACATTTCATTAATTTTGTTATTTATATAGATCTACAACAATAGAATATGTTATTTAGAATAATTTCATTGCTGAACTTTGTCAAAAGAGTTGATGGTTTGCTTTTGTTGAGAGAAATTGTACCGTAGTGGGATAAGAAGGACATAAAAATTGTTCTAAAACTATGGATTTTTGTTGCACGCTATTACTATAAGATATATAGTATATATATATATATACACACTACAAATTATGCACACTATTGGTTAAAAATTTCGAATTATTTGTATCTACCTTGAATCACTTAATTTTATTATCAATTTAAAATTAGTGCTACGAAGAAATCTTTAAATCTCAAATTTTTGCCTGGTAGTGTATATCTCTAATAATTGTAAATATTATAGAAAAATCCACGTTGGAGTCTCCCATCGATAGTTCTCTATCTGGCTGACTTGGTTTGCGGTATCAGCGAGTCCATTGTCGCTATTTGGTTATTTTTCTCCTATTTCCCATTATCGACCGCTCTGTCTTACACGTTAGGCACAATTTTACTGATATGTATGTTTCAGACCCTTAACACGTATATATTTGCTTTTCGATCATACAGTACTCGAATGGTAAATTTTGCCATTTAGTCGGAGAAATTTGGATGTGGCTGGGCGTCCTTCGACTGTACGAACATAGAACCTTCAAATGAAGCATAGGATCGACATTCACGAGGAAAGGAGACAAATCGAACGAAAGAGCGAATACATCATTTCTCTAAAATTATATTTTATAAGCTACAGCGTGTACAGTTTGTAATAAAAATATATCAGTCGTCACGTGATATGCGTTAGTATACTCGAGTAAACGATAGGGCAGTTTAAAGCATTCGTTGGACACTTTGGGCTCGAGTTTAGGATCCGAATTTCTGGACAGTAATACAATCTACAAGGAAATATAATTATTTTCGCGTGCGGATGTACCAAGATTTTTATGTCCGACTTTTATCGACTCAATTTTACCTTGGACAATATTTTTCTACCGCTTCCTTCAATGTGTATTTTCCATTATGGTTGTTCTTTGATATTTCTTGGACGATGAAGCCCATGAAAGCTTGACATGGTACTCCTGTTAGCTGAATATCGTTTTCTGGCTCAATAGTTGCCAGCTTGTCTGGTAAACACTCGTCTTTATTGCTGTTCGAAGAACAAAACATAATCGACCTGAATTATTATTAGAGTATCGATGTTTATGCAGATTCATATTTTTGAGAAGAAGCAGAATCTAATTAAAAAAAATGCAACTTACGTAGATATTCGTACATTACCAGCTAACTGTACCAAATTTTACAATTTATATAAATATAAACGAAATAACAGATTTATACTAAGCTAGCTAGAAAATAAAATTACCGAAAAATATGTAATTTATATTAAATATTGACAAGTGTCCTAATACATAATAATTATAGCTTGTAGTGTACTTTGAATATTTTACAAATTTTTGCACATTAAATGCATTGTGTTTTGTGCAAATCTAAATTAATTTTAGATTTTATAGACGTATAAACACCCGTCTAATTATTTAGAACAACGTAAAGAAATTTTACGCAGATAAAAATGTTCTGCTTACTTGCAAAGATAAGTTTTCATCGAGTCTAGATTGCAAAACATATTCGGTTTGAGGACGACACCAGGAACGCTCCAAAGCAACTGTGCTTTGGCTGCGATTTCCAGGACTTGGTCGTCCAATTCTTTCGCAATTTTCCACAGTTTCGAGCTGCAAACAAAATCGTTTAAACCGTCTAGAATAATGTAGAAGTTTATAGTCGATCTCACCCTTTGAAGAATTTATCGATCGATACATTGACGTTCCTTATATTTCCATTTGCAAGTACCAATTGTTCCCTAAGCCTATCCTCTCGACTCGATATCCAGGAATGATAGTTATTTGAATCGTTTAATTTAGATTCCAGTCTTGTTCCATTAATACTTGGCTGATTCAATCTTCCCTTATTAGGCTCCTCCTTTATTAAATTTATCAGGTACACCTACGATAAAAATTCGCGTCACTGGCGTTCTGGAATTTGGACAAACGCTAAAATTTCAAAGATTTCTCTCGAAGGTTTTACGTTAAAGTCTGGATGTCTTCTGGCCGCAGTTTCTATGTAACAATAATCCGTCGTCGACCAGTTCTGATTATCCAGTTTGAAGAAGTACGCATTGGATGCTCCGACTTGTAGGTTCGAGATTCCTCCTATTCTAAAATATCGAATGATTTATGGAACAACGTTGATATCAAAATTTCTGCCTTGTGTACGGAAATCGTTGAAACGATCGATATAGCGCTCCTGGTGGAAAAAATATAGCGAGACTGGAAAAATTCTTTTGTAACTGCGGACTGATTTTTATTAACATGGTAATCGCTAAGTGGGAAATTTAAAAGAGCAAAATCGTACAGAATGCGCATAATGTATGAAATTACGCAAAAATACTCGAAATAAAGTATCGACACAATAATATTTGGTAGAATTTGGAACGAATCTCTATTCAAGTTCCACCTTTTGGTAATTCAGTTATAAAAATAATAATTTATAAATAAAAATTATGAGTCATTGTAAACATGAATTTACGTAAACATCCGCAGTTTAGTGATTACTATAGCGTGTAGACGATGACAAGATGGTTGATACAGCGAGATTTTCTTAAACTTTCCTACGAATATTTGTTAAGCATTATGCATTACCATCTCTTTGCGATACGCAAACCTATGGACACGCGACGTTCATTCTTTGGTAACTTTCATATTTTTTGGTATCCGAGTAGTGAAATTAGAAATTTGCGAAAAGTAGCGCTGATCAGTTTGGCTTTCAAAAAGTTCGAATAAGAGTTTGGCTTTCGAACAATTCGAATAATAAGGCAATCAGAAATTCGATAGACCGATTATTAGACCTATTTAATGCTTTGATTCATGATCTCACTGTATCCTTTCCATCAAGAGTATAATAAAGAAACAGCTAGACACCTGTTACCGACAACGGTGGGCGCACAAATAGCCACCGTGAGGAAGATCAAGAAAACCAGGCTTCCTATGATTAGACAGGCTGCCAGAAATGCGAACATTACATCCGCTGGCCATTTTCGTAATTGATTTACTACGCCTTTGATTATCGGCGTTTCACAGGGTGTCTCTGTAAACTTGGCGAACTTATCGCTGTGATTGTCCGGGTAAAGGAGCGACACGTCCTCTCCAAAGGGATCTGTTGTTTTTGACAGAAATATGTAGAACGTTTGATACAAACATGTAGAATATTCGTAGATTCGTGGAACTTGTTTCTTAAATTTTTAGTAAGAGGAACAAGGCTTCGTTCATAGATAGATATCTTTATCAAGTTTCTATGTCCAAATATCGCGAAACGAGAAAGGACGAGGTGAAAATTTCTTTCTTAAAAATTCTTTTTAACATCTTACTAATTCTAATTATTCTAAGAAACGTAGAATTCATGATTTGGAATCAAGTTTCCTAAGGTTAAGAATTAAAAGAACATAACGCATGCGATGAAAATAGTATCAAATAATGATACACAACGAAACCAATTTGCTCTTCGCTGTCTCAGTTCGTCGATTATTATTATTATTTCCGATTTAATTTTAACTTCGAACCGGCCTTGCCAAAAAAAAATTACCACACGGTAAATTCAATTCAGTTCTCGACAGTGAAAAATTTCCGAAATTCAAGCGAAAATACTGTAAGAGCGTAAACGACGATAGTAATGGTCTTTGAAGCGGCTTCTCTTCGATCACTTACCCTTCGTGCTCGGCATAATGTCGATACTTTCACACTGCTAATGTTGTTCTCCTCTCTGGCCGTTTATGCAGTTAGTTTCGTTCGCCAAGTCAGCATTTCGTAATAATTGGCCGTATTTAAATTGAGTGACGACGATTTGCCAGACTACGGAGGTGGACTGCGTTGCGCTGTTGGCATAATGTTCAAAGTGGAGCATCGAAAACGCGTTCCCGCCGACGAAAGTACGCGATATGAGAATCTTCGCGCGATAAAATCGCGCACGTAGGTTATTCGGCGATGATTGCTTGTTTCTCGATATATTAATTTCGATGGTCACGCGATACTATCATTCTCACGTCCTTTCGCTTATCAGACGCGTTTCCAAGTGAATTGGTACGTACAACGTGATACACGAAGGATCTCTTAACCTGTGAACTTTAGTTTCAACAATCGTTTACCGGGGCGCATAGTTAAACTTAAGCAATGACGAGTATACACGTCGAACGGAGGGCAAATGCTCGCGTTATAAATTTTTTCGGAAAAAGGTAAAGCGAAACGAGGAAGGATTTTAACGACGAAATTGAGATTAAGGAAAAAATTGAATTTCTCGTAGATTTCGACTGGTCTTTATTACAAATAAGAGTTTCACAATTTACGCTAGAAGTCACGATGGCAGGTATCCATGTCCCGGAGGAACACTCGGAGCTCTACCATTTCAGGTTCCTCTGCACACTCCGTCTAAATAATATCAGAATAATTCGATCTGGTTCGCTGTGCCGATCGAATCACATAGTTGAGAAGCTCTCGAAGCGGCTGTCGATTTCGTGCAAACCTATCCTCGCGATCGATAGTGTCTTTTTAACTGGGAACGTTTCTATATACAAACGTCGATCTAGTGCTTAGGATACCCTGCAAGCAATAAATATTAAACGAGGCTAATTTGTTTTGGCGGTGAGAACGTTCGCTACCCTCACTCTCGTGGAAATTGAAAGTTAAAACAAGGCACTTTATCTTCGCTATGGTGGCTACCTTTTTTCTACTATAATTAGAAGTATAGTACGTGGAATTGTTTAACCAACACGGTTCCTTTCGCCATAAACTATCAAATTAACCCACTAAAGACTACTCGTTTGAAATATGTATATATATATATATTTTGTTGTTTGTTTTTGATCGAAGTAAATCATTGAATTCCACTTTTTAATGTCGTGGTTACGAAATGAAATTCCAAAGATTCGTTCGATTTTTCTTCTTCATTTGCCTATATCCGGCAAATTGGTCTTTAATGGGTGAATTTACGGGAGAATTAACAGGAATTAAATGGCATCGCTAAATCTACGAAGTTTCGTTCGAACACTGATGCTTTGCCAGGCATGGACGTAACTGACGTATCGATGACTTCAGTCAGAATATCGTTAATTTAATACCTTAGCGTTCGTGCGTGCTAAATTGTAAAAATATACCTTTCGATAGTTTGCTAGGTACTTTTGTTACATCTAGTCGATCATTATACCTAAATCTATCGAATATACTGACTTTAGATAACTTAATCTTAAATTCTGAATTGCTTGATAATTTTCATTAATGAAATCTCCAAGATCTTCGATATTTCAGTTCTCAAGTTTTAATTAAAATGATGGTTAATTATATAATTAATGGTTAGAGCGTCGTATGCTTCGTTTTCGAAACTACCTCGTGAAGCGTTTTCAGCCAAGTTCTCGAAAGCCTCGTCGTTCGAACAAAAACGATTATATCCACGTTTAGTTTCTAGAAGATTAATTTTACTAAATTCAACGAGCAATTTGACTGGCTCTTTTAATTATTACACATGGAAGCTTCTAACCGACCTGCGGTTTAGTGTAATTTACAAACATCGTAAAATAGCAAAAATAATTGTCCGCATATCTTCTACTTAATTTATAGAATATAAATTCACAGATACTTATAATATATAGTTGGAAAAGTTACGCGTTTTAAGCCGTGACTATACAGAAGAGTGATAAACGCTAAGCGGTGAGCGATAAGAAGCACAGCGATGAAATACGTGACGGCTGAACGATAGAAAATAAATGAGAATAATTTTGATTTATTTTCTATCCCTTAGTCGTCGCTTCTTTGTTGTAGCTCTGTCGTTTATCACTTTTCTGTATAATCACTGCCATACACGAAGAATGTCTATACGGAAACACATTGGTTACTCAACCCTCAGAACACAATGAACTACGCGAAACTAATTGAAAGTTCTTATTCCACGAATTTGTTGAATTCCTCAGAAATTTGTCAAAATTTATTTCGTATATCTACCTTTTATAAAGAGTTCTCTTGCACGATAATTTACCAATTAACAATATTAATTCTTAGATTCTTACAATTACGTGCGTTCAGCTTCACGTCGAACGAAATAGTCGGACGACTTGTAATCTGTAAAATTCAATTGCAAAATTTCACTTATTTTCACTATAAGCAAGCTCGTTACCGTTACTTATAGAATTTTACTAATAACATTGGTTCGATCGTAAATAAAAGGAGAGTGCGGACAAGGGGATTTCGCCCGAAAGAAGGAAACAAACTGATCGGTGGAACCAAAGAATAAATGTTCAGATTCTCGCGTCCAGCCGCAGCTGTGTCCAATATCATTGATGCTCGAGGGTTGAATAAGACCAATCACGACTCTGATGCCGCTTTGGAAATACGTAAAACGCAATATTCTGTACAACACAATTGCACTGGCACTTGGAAGCGATATGTTACACTAAGAGAAAGGCACACTTTGCTCAGACGCTCGTGTAAGGGACCGTCTGTTTCGCGGCAATATTCTTCTCGCCAAATTTACGAGAACCATTCTCACTAACTAAATTCTTGGACTCCTCGCTATCCAACGAGCTATTATCACTGTTAGGTCTCGATAAAACCTCGTTCACATCCTGAAGCTGCGCATTCTCGTAACTCCTTCTATTTCTTGCGATCACAGGTTCGTTGGGAATTTTTAGATCCTTTCTAACGCACTCCGGGCTACAATTCCACTGCATTCCATCGTAGAAGCCAGATTCCGGCGACAGATCGGATACTGGAGAGATTGGTAACAAGGTCGATGGAACTGGTGACTTTATAGCAGGAACGTAGTCGTTCGGCGATAGATCAGGATCCGACAGCGAAGTGCTCTTGTCTTTAGCTAATATCTCCTGTGGCTGACACGATTTCGAAGGTTTTTCTATTTCTATCATCAACCTGTCGTCGTTGGAGTTCAATCTTCCTCTGGCGTCCACTTCTTGGGGCTCCCTGCATCCTTTTACGTAGATGGCCTTCCTCGTCGCGTTTAAATACTCTCTGCTGCCCGTGTGTTTTCTATTAACGATGAAATTCTCCCTGTATCCGGTCTCCACCGCGTTCTTGTTATCCAAGGGGATTAATAAATACTTTCTGGACCCATTCAAATTTCTTCTGGACCCATCCAGGGATCTTTTATCTTCTTCCAAGCCTCGAAGAATATTTCTATGATAGAGACTCCTCTTGGAACTGTTCAAAGATCTCTTCTCCTCGTCCGGAACACCGTGTCTCGTGTTCTTCCGATTAGTCGATTTTAGTAACAACGGACTCCCTTCTCTCGATGTTTCTGGCTCTTCGAAGATGATCTCGCGGCTGTTCTTAAGGATCTCCCTGTTCACCGCTTCCGGCAAGTGTTGTAGATCGACGTCACCCATCACCTGGATCCCATCAGCGTCTAAATCGAGAATCTTGTAGTGGTTATGGTCTCGATTTGGAACCGGTGGTCCGTGATACGTCGAGTCTCTGCAAGAATTTCGACAGGTGGTCGCCTCGTCGGCGCTGGTTTCGCTTCTGCCGCTGTCCACGTAGGTTAAATTGTGGTTTGGATGATGATGAGGATGATTTAGGTGTGGACGATGACCGTAGTGGTACTGGCTGTCCTGACAGGACTCCATTAGGAAATCCTCGTCTACTATCATACCTGCAAAATAGTCTTCTACTTAGAGGAATTTCAGCTTTGATCTTTCGAACTTAGCGAGTAGAAATGTCTGTATAAATTTTGATGGATAATCGATATGACGCGTACTTCGATGTGAATGTGTTTGGCTTTGAATTATTTTACAAATTATCTTACGACAACCAACAAATACCACTTTGCTTAACCCTTCGTTTACAAACGTATTTGTTTCGCCCTCCATAGGTAGGTGATTTGTATGTGGAGTTGAAGCTTTTCGCTCTTTTAACTTTGTAAAACAGATGCCCAGGTGTTCGTGTAACGTCTCAGTTACGTATGAAATGGTTAAATGAAATTTTTGTCGAGTCAAATGTCTGAAATATCTTTCAAAAATGACGATGATGAGAAAAGCAGGAATTGGAGGAATTTCGCTTACTGTTTCAACGATTCAATTTGCTTACGAACGCTTTGTTAAACCCTTTGCTGTCCAGACACTCGACACTTTGGCCTAATCGACCTACACTTAATAAATGACTTTCAAAGGTGTTCGTAGTTTTGGCTGTGTTCTCGTATTTTCACAAGCAATAACCACATCTGTTTTAATATATTTTTATTAAAAGAAAAGAACGAAATAGAAGGTGAAACTCAACTTGACGTAGAATTGCAAAGGGTTAAAGATGATTTAGTAAATGTGTGGCTCAGCGGTAGTTTTGTACATGCACTGAGAGTCAAAAGTGTGTGTACGCTGAAAGGCAAGAAATTTATTTCGGATCTTCTACGCGCATAAATTGAAAATTGGTTGAGAGGAGACGAAGTATACAGGATTACAAATCAATGGTAATCTCACGTTTGACTCTCAATGCGTATGATAGCCCTTTACCAACAACCTCTCGATCGGATCGTATCGCGCAACAATGTTCGACAGGACGTCACGCGATTAAGACAATACCAGAAACAGACACAAGCGTGAGACGGACAAACCAGGACCTCTTATCGAACATCTGAAACTCATCAGCCGCGGAAAATCCGCAGAAAAAACTGCTCGATACGCACTTTGAGACGAGTCGTAGCTTTTTATGGAATCTTTGGTTTGCCTTAAATTACAGCGTCTGGTGCTTCGCTAACTGGCCACGAGTTGAGTTCTCATTTGGCCAATTATCGAGAGACGTCAACCTTCGTGAAAGCGTTTTAACCCTGCAGCCGCGGGCGACGCGAAAATCGCGTTTTACTTATTTTAACGTCTTAAAGATAAGCAATAAAAATATATGAGATTCGCATGGCAGTCATCGTCTTAACACTAGAACTACTGAAACCATCAAACTGATGTTTATCAAACTTTCTGAAGACATACTGGTATTTTTGCCACGATTAATATTGATTTTTATCTAGGTACAGAAATTTACAAATATAATTATATAGATCAATTCTTTGAAGGAATATCGTTTGAATTGGACTGATTCGTACGTAAAATATTTAGGTACATCGTGGACCCGCGTAGTTCTAGTATTAATTTCGGCGAAATTTTTGGCTACGTTATTACGGCGTCGTTTTTTCCATTGTATTGAGAATCTCCTTATGATAGACCTGTACAAGGTATAAATAGACGGCGGAATTTCACGCACTCACGAGAAGTTTAATGGTGCAAAAGTTCACAGAACGAACGTGGTATGCCAAAATATATAAAATGTCCAACACTATGATACCTGTTACAAACATTCGACAAAACGAAACAAATCCCCAAGTTCTACTCTTTCAGTCGTATTCGGAAAATTATTAAAAATCTGCAGGAATATCCGCAGTCTACGTATCAATTTCGTCCGCGATTTTCTGTACGAAAAGAAAGAAGAAAAAAATGAAAATCGCCCGCGGCTCGAGGGTTAAGAAGAAGAAAATGTCCGTCGCACTGAGCGGCTCCGCAGTCGACGTGTTAAACACCCGAGCTCTCGTCGATCCATGGAATGTCAACGTGATGTTTCGGTGATCCGTGAGAAGAGTGTCCTTGAGAGGCAAGGAACTCCGGGGCGTCCGCTTGGTTGCTGGTCAATATCACCGGCGCGGATTTCGGCTCGCTAGGAATTTTCCGCAGGCCTCCATCTACGGTATACACCAGCACCAACAGAGTCAGAGAGACATCGAACGAGACCCGTTCACAGAGTCGTCAACACGTGCATACGTACATACAGAAGCTCAAAGCATTTCGAAGCTCAAAGCACGCGAGTCTGGCAGAACAAACAATGGAGGCAAGCATGAGGCAAGCAGGTGGTTTGATATCGATTAGTTTGATTTGCGCGTGCATGCCAATTAACGCAGACCGACCTTGTTGCGTCGTTAGTGGTTATTTTGTAACTCGTTATATTGGCCGACGCATCGCGGAAACTTTTAATTACACCGGACATTCCGCTCTAGTAAATAAAAATTGAATAGGCTGTGTGACAGGACGAGCCTGGTGTCGTTGACGCGTGTCGCAAAAGGACGAGGGCAAACTGCGTGGTTTTACGTTGAATTCCAAGTATGCAATTCTAATTTATTTTAGATAGTATTAGACGTGAGAGGTGTGTGCGGTGGGAGAGTAGCGAGACTAATAAGAAACAAGATGTATCGATGTGGAAGATAAGTCTTTCTTTCGTTTATTTCTTGCAAAATGATTTTTAAAGAACGGCTTAAGATAGAAAGATAATTCATCGTTCGAAGATACGCGGCTACTTCTGATATTCGCCACAAGAAGAAGCCGCAAAGCGGAAAGAACGCAAGATGAAAAATAACGTTATTCGCTATTTCTTGTTTTTAGTAGCTCCATGAGTTACTTTCATTATATTCTCGTGTCCGACTTTTTCATTTAATTCGCGAATTCCGTGTAGGTTTGTGAATTGTAGAATGTTCCAGTTCGAAACTATTCAGTACGCTATATAATGCTTCGTTTCCTTGTTGGACAACATTGGTAATCGTACTTTTAAATGTACAATGTATGCCAACAGAGATTCAGTCTCATTACTCTTACGACACCGTGTGATACGAGATGAAGGGAAGATCTAGTTATCCAAAAATCTAACTAGCTCACCGCTGAATCTAGATAGAAATATTCGATCCTTTCTTTTTACGTCAAACTCATTTCGAAAGAGAAGAGAACTAAAAAAAAAGGCTAAACAGATAACACAGGTAACACACAGAAACTACGTTCTATTCAATGCCAAGTGTATCCATTCTCTAGAAACCTGCAACCACTTACCGTTCCCATGACGAAGTTCTTCTTGTATCTTGTAAAACTCCGCCAGCTCTCTACTAGAACACAGAGGCGTTCCGACCTGCGTGGTATTGTTGAACAAGGAGTAATCCACTTCGTAGCCCTGTCTCTCTTTCGAGTACGTGACCATGGGCTCGAACCTGTGTCCCCAGAGGATCTCTTGTGGCAAATAACTGGATCTGGCCTGAGTGGTTTGTCCTGTCGATTCTATCGTTCCCTCGAGGATCGCCACAATCTCGAACCTCTCCGTCAGCATGTCCTCGGCGGACATGTTGTAAAACGGCGACTCCGCGTTGATTTTGTGAACGATCGTAGTGGGCCAGATGAAGAACAGGTTACCATTCTGACCATCGGTGCCTACCGCCAGCTCCTGTTGGTTCTGTGACAGCACTTCGCCCTCCTTGGTGGTCCTGGTCCTTATCAATTGGGCCCTAATGGCAGCTCCTATTATGTGACTTTTCCTCATATCGCCGACTCGGAACATCAAACAGAGCTCGCCGTCCCTCTGACAGATAACAGCGTTCCGCGAGAATAGCAACGTTTGAGTTCTCTGCTTGGGCCTGCTCATCTTTGCGAACACTATGCCCACCATGAACGCCTGGATCATCACACCGACGATGCTCTGGATGCACATAACGAAGATCGCCTCAGGACATTCCTCGGTCGTGACACGACTTCCGTAACCGATCGTGTGCTGCGTCTCGATACTGAACAGGAAACAGCTCGTGAACGAGAAGATATTGTTGATGCAGGGTGTCCAGTTGTTGTCTATTTGATACGGGGGCAGGTGGTCCTTTTCAAAGTCACCGTGGCTGAACGCGATGAGCCACCAGATGACCGCGAAACCTAGCCAGGAGAGCACGAAGCTCAGGCTGAAGCACAGCAACATCCATCGCCATTGAGTGTCGACCAGGGTCGTGAATATGTCCCGGAGGAAGCGCAGGGAACGCCTGGAGATTCGCGACTGAAGGACGTTGCACTCGCCGTTTTTTAACACGGCGCGACGACGTAGCTTCCGCGTTGGCCATGCTCTGTACCGGCTCCTGAAAATTACAATTCTGACGGTTGGTACTTGGAAGAAGGAACTTCGCTTTCGTTTGCTCGCAGATTTGTCTTTCATAGGTTCTTATCGCGCGTAGAATTCTTTTAATTTTTAGCGAATTAGTTCGACTTTCGTCGAACGAAAAAGAGATAAATTTTGTAAATTTAACAAAAATTCTATTTCAGATTTCTTTCGAACTTTCATTTTATTGGATCGCTCGGCCATGCTGGATCAGGGAAAGATAAATTTTGGAAATACGTCGAAAATTTCAAAGTTGGTCTTATGTCCTAAAATTATATAGATTCCTGTCGCGAGCACGAGAGGAACAGAGGCGATTTTCAGCGCAACTGGTATCGGAATTTGGAACAGATTCCTTGTAATGGTCATTGATTTCAGTGGATTATTCTTACGATAGGCATTTGACACGATAAAAGTTCGTGACGAGGCCGTTTGACAAGGTGATTGTACTCTTTATAAGGACGAACACGTTTTTGATTGAGAAATTTGATCCTATACGTCGCTACGTATTGACCCACTTAAAGATAGAAGTCAGGTATATTCCTGAAACTTGATAGCTTTTTAATTAATCTTAAGCAATCAGACAGGCATCAATCGATTTTTATGCTACGTCGTATCATTCCTTTAACGATTATCGGCTTCGAGATTCAGCAAAATAACGATTACGTCTGCGCATCGATTATTTAACAATGACGTTGCTTTCCGCGAAAGCTACTTGACGATAGAGACCGTAAATCATTCGCGCAGAACTGAATCTCGGTTTCGATTATCTCGACACGTGGTAACACGTGTAGCGTACTATTTTTTTTTTTTTTCTAGCAAAATAACCGCGAGGGAATAAATTATTTCTTCGAGCGAGATGCTCTACGAAATTCTCATCAAGGCCTCGTCGACATTTGTACACGCGTCGTAATATATTCTCCGCGGAGATCTTGCCGGATTTGAATAGCAAATTTCAGCTGATCATATTGTTCTTCTGCTGTCAATCGATCGTTACGCACCCATCGCTTTCCTTATTCGATACGAATCTTTATGAAAATTCTAGCAGAGATTTGCGCGCGATAGACGATTTGCAAATTGTGATTTTTGCGACGTATTTTGCGCGATGTATACATCTGGCGGGATTTAGACATGCATTTTTATTATGCTAAGCGGATGATCGTCTGTAGCGGAGATGGCGAACGATGGAAAATTTTATCGTCAAGTTTGTCTCCAGCGTATGGTATTTCCCGTATTGTTAACGCGACAATTTTGCCCGCAATGCTCGAGATTTTATTTTTTATTCGTGTAACAATTTTATTTGATCGAGAATTTTCGCACGAGTTTTCATTTTCCTTTTTCTTTCGTTTCGAATACCCGAGATTTTATCTTCTGTCTGTGTGAAAATTTCTTTCCACCGTACGATGTTTTATTCTTTAGTTGCGCGAATATTTCTGTTAATCGTCCTAATTTGTATTTCTCTGTCGTTCCGCGAGAAATACCCACGATGAATCTGTTCGTGTTTCGTGTTATCGCAGATTTTGACGGAAGTTGTTCGATGATCGATGGATGACACATGTTTGATCGCGTCCCAGTACTGAATACTTTCTCAAATTTAACGTTTCAAGAAGAATACTCACGATGGATTTCTTCGCATTTTACGTGATCCTTCCTGAACCTTTCCATGACAAACTGTCAATCGTTGCAAAAGTTCACCAACTATTTCTCTTCAACAGATGAAACACACGACAATTTTGATCACAAACTCGACACATTTATCATAAATCATTTACACCGTTTTAAAACTTCACTCTGAAATTATCATATCCCGAAACAGACAGGCAGCCGTTCTCATTAGTGGCAACAGTTCACAAATCAACTGAATCTTCACCGAAAAAGTGAAAGAGAAAGAAAAAGACAAAAAAAGGTAATTTTGACAATCCCTAGACAACTCGACCAATTACTTTAACGCCGTCGATAAATGACACGCTTGCCACTTGTCTCTGGTGCTTCTGTCTATTTAAAGCGCGTCGAAGAAGCGTGTTTAAGGAATTTCTTAATCAGTCAGCGATAACTCGAACGAACTGCGATGCTTACACGATTCGAGATGCAAAGTCGACAGGAGCGATTTCATCATTCGTCGCTGTGAAAACTCGCGAAAATCGTGCGAAAAGCGGCCACAGCTGCACGGAACCAACAGTAGAATATATCGACGCGACCAGTTCGATGATCTGTCTGAGACCTTCGCGCTCGCCACCCTTTCATATGGCCAAAAGGAAGTCGCCATTTTGACTCCGTACGATAACCGAGCAACTGTTATCTACCAATTTATTTATTGCCACGCGTAAATCAATCGCCGACACACGCGGTGAACTCTGCGGTCCGCGTTTGTTCACCGTTGTGTTGATTCATCTCGCAGATCGATGGCATTTACTAACAATAATTGTAAGGTCGATAATTTAATCGATTAATCTTCTGATAATTATTGATATCATTAAGATAAACTGTTCGGTGCTTAGAGAAGGCGCGAAAGAACAGCAAAAGCGAGAGGAAAAATGAGCCAAGGAGATACAGGCGATAGTGTGATGGAAGAGAAAGAAATTCATGAAACATTCAGAATCGACGTGTTAAGGATCAAACGATAATAATTTATTACAACGTTATACATGTCATTGTTATACATTTGTTTAAGTTTCATAAAACTGTGAGATTCAGCGAAAGAAAAGATGTTAGGGGAATGGAATAAAAATTGGAAATTAATCTGTTGATTGGATAGTCTGTCAATATGGAGATTTTCGATTAATTAGAGAATTAAAAACTAACGAAGATAAATCAAATTTAATTAGGTCGGCTTTAATTCTTGCAAATGTAAATGAAGATTAATGAGTCAATGTTTATTGATTCTCTGACTTTTATACCGCTTGATGACTAAAAGAGAATATCTTAAATTTAGAATGATTTATCCGAGAAATATTTCATAGAATCACGGAATAATTATTGCTATTTAATTATAATAGCCATAAATATAGTCAAAAGTATATTGGACTTTAAAATCCCCTTTTCCTGAAGAATAATTTATCACGTTTCTGCTCTAGAGTCTTCAAATGTACGATGTATGTAGCAGTGATTTATTTTGAATAGAAATCAGACGACGCGTAAAAATATAGAAAATCTATAAATAAAGAAATTATTATGACAAAAGAATTAGCAATTCGTATGACGAGTTAACTCGTCTTCTTTGCTTAACAGGATAAGAGTAATCGAATCTTATCCAAGCTTTGGGTACTTGACAAGGTTAGATCATCGTAAATACGATATTGCACGACCTCGAATAATTCGTCTAGATATCGTCGATTGATCTAAGTTCTATCGTTATCGGGAAGAGACGATAAGGAATAGTTTACAACAAAGAAATTTCTATAATTTTATGCTGCAGAGAAGGTACGAAGTAAAATCATCGAAACAGTTTGATCGTCCAAATTGAAGCTCGACGATAAATTTCAAGGTTATTTGCCAGTTTTCTTCCGAAATATTCAACGATTAGCAAATAAGTACGCGTTAAATTAACACCTGCTTGTATGGTAGCATACCGTTTCGTAAAATATTAATTATTTAGAATCGATAAATATTTTCTCAGCAAATTATTAATAATTTTCAAATTGATCGTACATCCGAGAAAGCAACGCAGCTTTAAAATCGTCGTTCTGTCTACTGCACAACAGATTGAATTTTGGAAATCTTATATTGATAGAATCAGTGAAGTTTCGAAAGTCGCGAATTTATATCATCGATGAAATTTTAGAAATAAAAGGAACAACACTACGAGTTACCCGACTAAGATTACACGAATCTACAGAAATTTGTAATCTAATCGACTCGCAGCTTGCCGATTTATTAATATCATTGCTTACCAAATGCTAATTATTATTATACTGTTGTCAATAGTTACGGAACAGGATCAAGTATTTGCACATTAATTCACCAGCTAACTGCGGAATTTAGTTTTAGAAATCTCTCGTGAGCTTAAGTCGTTGAGTGCGTGAACAAATACAAGCGAAGACGAGTGTACTCGTCAAATGCAGTTAACTGGCTTACAAAAACAACGGATGGCCCGAGACTTTTGCACAGTTTCGCACAGTTTTGGCAGTCCGAAAATCGCGCTGGTGTAATTCAAGATTTCGAGAATTTGGGCTTTGAATTTGAATTCCAATTCTGAAATAGCATCGCTGCATTATTTTCACAATAAATCAATTTGTATCCTCATTCTCCGTCTGCATACGTTTCCGTCTGATTTGAAAGAATGCGACGAATCTTTCATGACGATAAACAAACGACGTTATTTCTATGAAAGACGATAGCGGACTGACCTACGCCACTACTACTTTTTAGCTTACTACACAGTAGCATCTCGTTTGCGAAAAATTCAGCGAGCAACGTCTGCACACAAGTATTTATTAGGTGTTTTCGTAATTGTGTCCTCGTTATTCGGATAATTGGGACGGTTGGGGTGACCGGTTGGAATATAATCGCTTATCGAATTAACTTGTCAGTCGTAAATAACAGCGCAGAGACAGAAGTGGACGAGAAAGACTGCGTTCGTCGATGCGTTATTAATTCACCGGTCGTTAATGAATAGCTAATCCCACGATTCTAGTTATTAACTGGGAAGCCAACTACGCAGCTCGATAACTCTTCACATCGAATAAATTCAGATTAGAGTGTGTCATTTTACCTGCTTTTAAGCGATGGAGTCTTGGACATTTTTACTATAACAGGTGTTGTTTGTTCCAACGATGGCAACAGATTTTGTTTCTCGTCTCTGTCCGGCGAGGATGATTTCACGCTCGAAATTGGATCTTTTGGAACGTCTCCGTTCATTTTTGCTTCTTCTTCTCCTTTTTTTCCTTTGAAACACACGCGTTAGCTCGCGTATTCGGACAATACTCTACCTCGAACAATATTTTCCATTCGAGGACAATAGCGTACGACGTTGTTCCCGTTTTATTCGAAAGATTTATTAGTTTGACGAAGAGGTTCTAGACACTCGGATAATCAGATTTGTGACATACGATTGCACGCGCACGTGATATTAAACGACACGCTTCGACGTAGCTGCAATTTCTCATTTCTTATCGCGAACGAAGAAGGATCAGTGGCGGAAGGATTTTTTCACATCGTACAAACATTTCTCTGTGTCACGATCTTAAGGTTTCTTGCGCGATTGTAGATAACACACACGTACAATTTATCGATACGCGCAGAAATTTCTACGTGTACGCTCGGTTTAATATAATTTGCAGATGCTTCAAATGTCAATTTCGAACTTGAAAGTTAATTTTGAAAATCTCGATTTTCCTGTTATCTTGCACGGCCCTTGGAAAATTTGACGATCTTTACATCAGTATCAATTTCTATGCCCGCAGCAATAATTTCAATAATCTTCCGTTTCTTTATCAAGCTAAGTTTCAACAAATTCAACGATTGTAAAATTCCCTTTGATTTTGACGAACACGATAGCTACTATCGGAAACGATGGTAGGAATGAATTCCCAGTGATTGCAGCGATAATTCTAACAAGTTACTATCTTGTCAAATAGTTCAGCGATCGCGAAAAATCCTCTCACGTCGCAGAATGAACCTTCGATGATCGCTGCAAACGCGAAGCGTTGAAATTAATCAAAGGGAAGGCAATTACTTCTTGTCCCGATTGGTTCTCGTTCCACGTAAGTCTTTCACTTATCGTCTTAGATCTCGCAGTTACTCGTTTCGTTAACCACGATCAGACTAAAAAGAGTTTATCTTTTATCGACTTCCTTTCTCGTACACTATTTGACAACTATGAACACAGCTGAGAAAACTCACTGGCAATCGCATCTGCTCTTCAACCGTTGCTCTTAGAACTGATTCTCAAAAACCAAGCGCACGTCATCCATCAATTTCTCTCTGATTATCCAATGATAATTCCATTAAATCTTTCTAATCCACTTTTAAACCCGACAGGATCTGTCTGTCTTAATCGAGTTGAAGATTTCTTCAACAAAGTGAAATTGTATTTTCTCTTGGATAATCACGTTGTTCTTTACTAAGATTTCGTTTCGTTTTATGGCCTGTTATCGTTCGAACGGAAGACACGCGATGTACGCGGAAGAAACGAATGGTTGGGTGAATAGGTGTCGAGTTTGATGATGGAGAATCTACTGATGTACGAGCAATGATGTAGGACGTCTTATACGAGCCAACACCTGGCCAGTGGTCTCCACTTATCAGCTACTAACAATAACGTTTGCTCTTTTCATTTGCGAGAAAATGGCCTGATTACGTCACGCGGAATGTTTCCCTTGTTTCCTGCCTTTTTTTTCTTTTTTCTTTATCAACGATATCGCGATTCTTTGCAACGGCGCCTTCCCTTTTAAACTTCTCTTTCTTCAATCACGATTACTTCTAAAAATTCTACGAATTCTTAAGCAACACTGTCTCTGTATTTTACACTTCTTTTCATATTTACTTCAATTCCGATCCAACACTGGAGTAAGCGCACTGTTTTTACCGTTCTCGTAGATTTATCCAGCAAACAGATGGAGAATTTCTCTTGTAATTAAAAATCTGTTTAAGCTTCGAATCAACATTGGCCTACGAACGATTCCACCTTCCCGATACCTTTGCAAACTTACGGAGCAAATGGAGCAAAGAACTTTTCCTACAAATACTCGTCGCGACCAGCGCTCGATGCCAAATCACAGCCCTCGAATTTCAGACTTTTGATCGAAAATTGATCCACCGCCTTTTATGCACGTTCGAGCATCGTTCACGATTCGCAAAAGGCACCTAAAATCTACTTTCTTCGATTGTTATTGGCACGACGAAAGCGCGAATCTCATCGGCGACTCAAAACGACGTTCGTGTGATACACTGGATGTCTTCTTCAATTGGCACTATCTGTTTCTCGTTTATAGCGTGGTGCACTCGGTTCACCGATAACATTTTCGACGAGACCGACATCGCGAAGCGTTTGACTACAACGCCAGCAAATCAAGATTTGTTCCACTGACTTCGTTTGACTGACTCGAAAAGTCCGGGAGCATGTCTTATCACCGAGCAGCCATCTCCTTATCGGCGTCGCGTCGTTCTTGGCGAACCATCGCGAAATCGCTGATTGCACGCAAACGCCCGAGCTCGAGCTTGTGAACCGAAAGCGTACGCGTTACTTGCGAAAGCAAACTTTTCCGCGAATTATCGAACATCTCAGATCAGATTTATCGAGCCGATATCCCGAGTTGAAAATCCATAACTCAGATTTATCAATCCGCGTTGAAACAAGTCGGTGTTTGTCGACGTACGAGGAGGTTGTCCCATACGGAGATTGTGTGGACGTTTGTTACGGAAATACTGCAACTCGCTGGACATTCCTTTTTACGAGCTTGATACTTCGAATTTATGAGTTTGACGCCTCTTCGCTGTTGATTAATATTTTTTATTAATTCCTTATTCATTTGCACATTGATCATTGTTTTTTCCACTCTAGTCGATAAGCTATTTTTAACAGGCTTTCCGAGTTTCATACTCTTTCACCGTTGATTAATATTGGAACGATATTGGTTTTCTTTCTATTAATTTTTGTTATTAATTTGAAGATTAACGATTTTTCGACTCCAATCGACAAGCTATTTTTAAAAGGCTTTCCATGTTTCATACTCTTTCACTGTTCATTGATATTAGGAAGATATTGGCTTTGTTTTCACTGTTATTAATTTTGAGGTTAACGATTGATTCTTCCATTTCTCAATCGATTTTTTATGTTGCTAATGAGCACACTTCTGATAAAATTAATGTTGCTTTTTATTGAGGTCAAAATATGATTATATATAATATAGGTACTTTTATCTTTAGCCTCATCGATCATCGTTTTAATAATAATTATCTATATAGTATTTAACGTATATAGTGTACTTAGGTTTGGTTAAATATTTCATCAATAACGTGGTTAGATATTTAATCACATTGCAGCTGATTTCTTCGCTGTTAACGTTTTGATGGACACTTTGACACGCTTATCTTTTTAACTAATATCAACTATCGTCCAGGTATTTAGAATGAATTGAAACGCAGGGAGAAATTATTTTTGAAAATTTACTTTCGAATTTGCTGATTATTTATGCTATCTATTGGTGTTAAATAAAATTGGGAAAATAAGTCGCATGTGTTTTGAGATATTGCACACTAATTACAAATATCTTCGAATAATACAATTGAGATATTCACAAAAAGTGGAGTTGATCGGTTTGACCTTTGAGATTTGTTCTTCTATTTGTGCAGTGCAGAAACAATAAATGAACGATAAATAGGAACAAAGAGAATTTCATTAACACATCGAATTGAAATTTGAAATAGGAAAATAATATACATACATGCGCAAGTATTACATGGGAAATAAATTCGAATGGTATCTGGGTTAATTAAAATCCAATATCAATGACGTTTTATTGGCACTGATAAGGGAAATATCGTGAGAACCGAGAAAATTATAGGTCTGAATTTCTGGCGTATGATATAAAAATAATGGAACTAATTAACATAATTTAGAGAGCATCCAGCTCGTCCAAAGTTTCGTCCCCGTATGTTTGCCAAGATATCAATCACGATTCAGATTTATTTTCAAATCAGATCGAGTTATCTCTTTCTCTTTAGCTGATTTATCAGCTTCGTCTGTCTCCGTACAAATATTCCGAAAGATATAAAATGGCAAAAAGATTAATCTTAAACGTGATTCGAGTACAGTTTTTATCTAACATCTAATCGTATCTTTCATTCTTTATTTACGGTATTATTGGTAAAAATATTTCTGCAGATCAATGTACCGATTTTTTCCTCGATTCTCCTGCGATTTTTGTACGAATCCAAGCTTCCATGAAAACAATTTGGCAGTAGTTGTTGTAAGAAATACGAACCGGAAGGGCTCGATCAACACCGGCAACGTTGAATCGCCATTAGCTGTTAGTAATTTATTCGGTGCGCATTATAATGGTGCTATCCCATAGCAGAAGAGGTCGTATCGTTTGTAGGCGTCAATTGAGAACGGTACTAATTCCGGAGTACGACAGCTCGAAAGCATGTCCTCACGTGTGTTTGTCCAACTTTGCCAGCGAAATATTCGATCGAACTCCTCCAAAAAATATTAATCCCACGAGTACACAAAATATTTCAAATATTCCTTTTTTCTGCAAACAACGGAATTTAATTTTCTATATGGAATGAGTCAGAAGAGGTTCTGACTCATTTCGAATTACGTGTACACGACTTGTTGAATAAAAAAATAACACCAACAGTTAGTTTCTTTTTTCTTTTTGTTAATTTATATTTCTACGTAGATACGAGGGTTGTTTTGTAAGTGCAACGTGAAACCCTTTGATTAATTGAGTGATTCAAAGGAGATAATAAATGCAATTCGTTTACAAATAATTTAAGGTGACAGAATCGGCAATTCACCTTATGTCACCGTATGTCGTTTATCCAAATTAGTCGCGACATATTCACAGGGTATCAGATACAGAACTTCGTTTCATGAATTTAAATGAACGCTGAAAAATATTCATTAAGCTGCCAGAACATCCTGGTGACGACTAATTGCATGCAAATCGAGTCTCCGAACAGGTTTCGCGAATCAAACGGAAAATCTCGTTCTACTCGATAGTTGGTTCCATCATAGTTGACTAATTACTTACAACGTAATACACGACAGTGGCGACTATCAATCGACAGATACAATTTCAGAATGAGAAAAAAGAAAACGAATCAGTCTCGTAGATATCGGCATCGGCATCCATTATTTTTTTTCTTTTTTCAATTTCACGTTTTTCTTTCGACACATCCATTAGGTTCAATTAATCGAGTTATTTTACAATACAGTATCGAGCATTAATCGACAAATGCAATTAGGAATAGGAAAGAAAACAAAAGCAATAAAAGCAACGGATGTAGGAATTCCGCAAAAGGACACGATTTCAAGTTATTTCGATTTGATATTTTTCTTTCGAGATATATATCAGGTATTCGACCAAGTCGTTTTATTGAAAGAATAACACGTACTCTACAGAGACATGCAGTATTTCACGAAAGTATCTGAAAGCACCTATAAAAACCTTTTACGAACGTGTTATGTGTTTTACTTGAAACATTTTCAAATTTTATCGTCCTGCAACGACATCACCTTTTTAAATTTCGAAGTTAAGAAGCTAAATAAAGAGGAATCTCTATCGAAAACTCGGTTTCGTTTCAAATTTTTCAAATATAATCACAACTGGACTGCGGATTTTTACGAAGAAATGGCAGCTACGTGTTAATTCCTTTCGTCTACTACAAAGTACTTTATTTTGCATATTGTACATATATATATATATATATTTGTATATCATATGCATTGATATTTTTATGATATCGTAATTATCCGTAGATCGTGTTTTATCTTATGTTCACAAACTATGCGAAACTGAGTCCAATTTCTAGATCATCAAGTTGAAATAGATAAATATAATACAATACCATGCGCATTCTCCGCGATTTTCCATCCGCAAATTTCCAATAAGTCCGTAAAAATTCGCAGTCGGATCGTGACAAACCTGTCTCGCTACGGTATAACAATAAGCCTTTAAAAATTCGTTTCATGTAACACCCATAATGCAATACATTCGTGAAATTTTCCTACGACAAATCTCGAAATATTTTCGCCAGACACTGTGTAAAATACAGAATGAAGCCACTCGACGAAAAGAATAATACGTATTCTACCTCCTTCGAACAAAACCAACCAACTGTTTCGTTTCTCGCGACGTTAGCTCGAGCGAGACGCGACGAATCTCGTTCTTCTTCCGACAGAAACGCTCGATCTTGCCGGACTCGACATGACGAAGCTGGCCAGCTTCCGGTACACAATTTTCGAGGCGTTTCCCGACGCGGATTAAAACCAGCGCGTTAATATCATCGGGTGTACGCACACTGCGGGTCGAGCTCTTATTGCGAGCTGTCCAACCGCATTGTCCACGGCTTCGATAACGAGCTTTTAATTAAACTAACGAGATCGGACGAGTTGCGAGCTTCGGCCTCGCGAAGATTTTCATTTTCGATCGCGGCTACCTCGAGTGTGGAATTTTTTTCCGAATTTTCACACGACGATTATCGTAGCAGCAGGATTTCCTCGCTTCAGAAACGGCGCGCCGGTTTTAACATGAGACCGAATTATTTTTCCAGCAGACATTGATTGTGTTAACGAAGCTGGTTAACGCTAAAAGTATACACATATCGCTGAAGCACAACTAAATCTTGTACGGAAAAAGTTAAAGTAGATATCACAAGGATGTAACAAGGAATTTCTGATTATAAATTTGAAAGTACTATAGCGTGCTTTATAAAAGTTGCGCATTTGAAGGAAGTCAACTTTTCGAGGAAACTCTTCTTCTTGGAAATTGTCGTGCATGTCTGTTAGATTAATTTCGGGTCGATAATAAAACTGTTGAAATATAGGTAGGTAATTATAAGATTAATAAGAATTAATATAGTATAATATAGAATTAATTAATAATTCCAGATTGCTGAATGATACTGTATATCTTAAAAACGTATTAAAAAGTCTATAATTATCTATAAAACATCTGTGATTGGAATTGCTGATTTTTGGAAACGAAACGCGTGTAGCGACTGGGCTTGGAAATTCGAGTAATCTCTTGACAATTCCTCGTAATTCGTCCTGTCGCTAGGAATGATTTTTTAAACGGAGATTCTAATTGAACGAGAAAATAGGATAAACTTTTTACGATGCGCGATATTTTAAAATCATTTTAGCTAGAAATTCGTTTTTATTTAGAACAAGAAAACATTCTCACTGCTATCGGACTGTATAATAATAGAGATTCTAATTGAACCAGACAACAGGTTAGATAAATAAGTCTAAAGATAGAGATTTCTTAATGGATTTTCTCAGATGTATAATGCTGTTAAGTTATAAATTTTTTCTTATCTAAAATACTTTGGACAGATTAATGATGTTTCTCTATCGCACATCGTATCGATCGCAAGATATCTGTTGCGCGTATAATCCATGCGAATAAATACGGATTAGTTGAGCAGTAATAATTGGATTACTAGTTTCTATCAGTTTAATACGTGTTTTCTAGCATCTTAGATAATACTCCTCTTTTCACACTTGGTAAATACTTGCAAGAAGCTTAACTGTATCACGTTCGAATAAAATAGTAATCCTAGAAATCTTCGATATAGTAATAATCATCGTTGTCATACGTTTCAGTTGTTACGTATAGTTTCGAACAAGAGAGAAATTAAATTCTCTTTTACTCGTCGATGGCATGAAATTTATTTTTGTTACGTGTAACAAGTGGCGCGTTAAAAATCTCGAATACGATAATATTTTCATTCGATTAAACACAAAATACCGTAACGTTATCTCGAATGAAAAAAATCTGGAAATCTTTTTCTACACGTTGTGCGTTGTTATTCGTCGCCTCATGAAAAAAACCTGAAATTTGTAATTCGTTGCGCACGATGAGACGGAAGTATTTTCGAGAAAATCACGAGCACCCACACAATCTGGATTGTCTTTCGTCCAGGAAACGGGAAATCCGATACAGCTTGAGAAATCGTTAAGAGTTTCCGCGATTAACTCTCGTTCCGCGATCACCGATTAATTCGTCACTACGGCGACCTTTCGAGATTTCACAAGGTGAATCGCCACGCTCGTTTAACATTTGCCATCTCTTCTTGAAATTAATCGCCGAGCAGGCAATCTCTCGAGCCAGTCAACGAGCAGGTATCGAGTTTTAATACCTACAAGTACACCTTACCACTATTCTAATTAAAGAAAGGAACGCCGTTCGATTAAAGCGATCTTGGCACAGAATTTCTGTTCTAAAGAAAGAATTGCGAGAGAATAGGAGGATTAAAATTCCATTGAACCGTAGAAATTCTTCACGAAACGAATACCTTTTCATCTACCAAGTAATATAGAATTTTATAAAGCACGATCCATTCTCGATTTATTAAGTTATTTACGGCTTGTCGGTTTTCTACGTTCACGTTTTCCAATTCATTTATTCTGGAGATATTTTTCGTTAACGTCGCACATGTAATTTTACCCATGTAATTACGATAATTATCGTTTTCTACGTTCACATTTCGTAATTTCTAATTTTGAAGATATCCTTCGTCGACGTTCCACGTGAAATTTTATCGATACAACATGAAAGTTTTTAAATACCTTCGTTGGTTGCTACCGTGTACGTTTAGCGAAGAATTTCCGAAAGTGTTGCAAATTTAATTATCAAGATAGAACGGATATTCTGCCGATATTTTGTCTATTATCTTTGCCCGACTACTTAACACGTCGAATTTCATGCATCTCGTCCCGACATATATTTACATACGCTACGCTATAACGTTTAATTTTCACAAAATATTACGTTGCATTTCTCCGACGATGTTATCTAAAGCGCTCACATCGTCGACAATTTTTTAGTCTCTGAAATTTATCGCACGTTAGTCGTTCTGAAAAATTTATTCGAGAGAACGTGAGTCACGAAACGGCAGCGGTAGCAATCGACGCGTTAAACAATGAAAATTCCATCGATCTGTTCCACAAACTACTATTACTACGATATAATTGCCGCTAAAAGTTAATATAAAAATCTCTAGTAAAACGCATTTAGTCGTCGATATGCTTAATATAGCCATACTTTGTCGTCATTCTTCTTACGTTCGCGTCTCGTAACTTGACAATTTCCAAGACATATTTCTCAAAAGCATTCCGCGTTAGAACGTAATGAGGCGAACGTAAGTAAATTAGCAGCGAAGGTCAGCCGCGTGTTCTTGAATTTTACAATTGTCGCACGTGTAATATGTTTTCAAGTTCTTGATAAATGGGTAGGACGATAGGCTTCGCGATAGGTGAATTAGAGCCAGAAGGGTAAACAGTGGTGCGGTATAGACGCAGTGGATACGGACGTCGTTAGTTAGCCTCGCGATGCTACGCAAAATATATTGCATCCCGTTTACGTTAATAGACTTCTGCCTCGATAAATTCTATCAAACTCGATGATAGGCACACGGCAAATATCCCGGCGTAATAATTATGATGACACTAACGACGATCCAACGTTCTTGTTAACTGCGACTGTTACGGTGGCGGATTAAGGGAAAAACTCGTTCGATGAACGATTACGGAAGATTATAGACTATTAGCAGCATCCAGCTCGCGGCAATCTTATCGAGTTTCTCTATCCTCGTTTTTGTCGATTCTGCTCGATCATTGGGTGCAACGTTCCGCGTACAAGATCGTTCTTAACCGAGCAGCTTTCTGGAAAAACGTCCGTAAGATGAAACGCGTAAATCGCGTAGTTACTCAGCCGCCGTATATCGCATAGCACGGACATACAGCTTCTTTCTTTGGCGAAGTTTCTCGATTACGATATCTCGGAAGGCTGGACGAACGATTTTTCCTTCGAACATTAGAACGAATAAGTTAGAATCGATAAGATAAAATCGGTGAAGTTACTTGAAAGCAGATGATAAAGCGGCAGCGACGGGACATGCGAAGATTTTATCGAAGATTTTGCCGACGAATTACGCTATAAAAATCGAACGTGCTTCCTTTGCTGCTCTTAACGCATTAACGATATCCTGTGCAAACGACGAACGTTGCTTTTGATCATAATCGATGTGGTTGCGATAATTACAAGATGTAGCGTACGTAACGTAATTTGTCATTGGATGAAGAATTTCTGGGAAAATTACGCGTTAAGATGTTGTCGGTACAGGGTGATCGATATTTTCCCAGCATTTTTATCCGATTATTTAATATCCTGTACACAGCATCTGGCGCCAGAAAACGTCGAGAATGGTTTCCTCAAACAAAACGCAACCGGCTTTTGCTCGAGGATGATCCAGCAGAGATAGGCTGCCTTGGGAACTGGCCACGTGATTCGCCAACCACCGATGTTTTGTTCGGTAATTGTCGCGTGATTATACTATGCTTTTTTACGGTCACCGATACGTTCGCTCTTTTGTATGTAAAACAAACGTTTCCGGTTTTACACGAGAATGAAATAGCTTTTGGGCAGAGATCTGAATATCCCTAGGTTCGTTGCAAGTAACGGCTACAAGTATCTTTAAAGTTGTCCTTGATTTTAATGACTCGCAGTTATCAGTTATTGGCAAATTTCTACAGCGACGATTTTTGAAAAGGAAGATTGTCTGTTGGTAAAAATAGAACGAAATAACAGTTTCGTTGAAAGATATTATCTTTTCTATGAATTCTAAAGAGTCGATAATTATGATCGTATGTGAAGAAGATTTAGTATGTTTCCTTATGACAATTTCACGTTCAAAGTTTGTTTCTTTCAACGGTAAGTTACAAATTACTAAATTACATTCATTCGAACCAATTTGAGCCATGTATGTACACTAATCTACGTACTGTAGTAATTGGTACGTGTAAGTATCCGTTTTCTACCAGATATACTGTAGAATGAAGCCAAATTTCGTTACAGGTTATTTGATATCAGGTAACTTGATAAATCCGAACAACGTTTGATAACAACAACGCGATTAAAAGAAAGAAAGAATACATAAAGAATATATTACTATATACAAATCATATTTAAATATACAAAAAATATGCTGATATATCCAGTTAGCTGTTTTTGACGAATATACTAGTCACGGGTATACTCGTTATGCTTAAAAATTTGCTGTTTAAAGTGCAGTTTTAGCGAAAGTTAAAACATATTCGTAAATTTGAAGATGATTTGAATACTTGGAAGACGAGACGAAATAAAACGAACGAATAAAAAATATAAATAATTATTATGAAAGAAATTGTATTTAGTGCACATAACGACATATTTTACACATCGCAACAGCTAATCGGATATATAAATTATATACAAATATATAAAAATATACCGGTGAAAGAAATATATACAGGGTGGTTGGTAACTGATGGTACAAGCGGAAAGGGGGTGATTCTACGCGAAAAAAGAAGTCGAAAATATAGAATAAAAATTTGTCGTTTGAGGCTTTGTTTTCGAGAAAATCGACTTTGAATTTTGGCTCGGTACGCGTGCACTTTATCACGTCTCGTTATAATGGACCTCACTGTAGATCGTTGTCTCGATGGAAAAATTAAAAAAAAAAATTTTTATTCTATATTTTCGACTATTACCAACCACCCTGTATATAAATGTACGTGCAAAGAACTTACCTGGTAGAATCTTGCCGACCGACACCACCACCGATGCTGCTGCTCTGGGTGCTGACCCTGACCAGGGTGACGTACCTAGGCAGACTGGACAAGGTTCCCGTGTTCCTTTGTCCTAGTAAGGGTGAGTCGGCTGTGTTCGGGTTGTCTGGGAGTTGCTGGTGGCTTCGAACCTCGTTATCCTTTTCCTCCTCCTCCTCCTCGATGGTACCCGGGAGGCGAAACAGCTTCTGTGGCTCCTCTATGCCACTCATTTCCGCGCTTCACGTGTTACGAATAAACCCCCATTGAGAATGTCAAACTCATCTTCCTACTCACTCTTTCTCCCCCTTTCTACTTCACCTTTTCTCCCTCCCTCTCTCCTTTCTTTCTCTCTTTCTGTCTTTTCCCTTTTTAATTTTTTTTTATCTCACCGATCCGCCTCGTCGACACTCGCTTCTCCGCTTTCCTTCTCGTCACTTTGTCTTTTATCGCTCCCTCTCTTCTTAAGTTCCTTGTACAAAGTTAAATTGGAATCAGGAACGGCGACGGGTTTTTTCGTCCCGTGTCCAGGATGAATGAAGTCGCTGGAAGTGTCCACGCGACGATGACTGACGGCCGTTGAAGAGCAAAGTTCCGTTTTCTGCCATCGTTTCTTCGTTTCCTCTCACTTTCCACCGGCATTCACACCGCCCTTCCGTTCGCGGAATCCCACCATACCTCGTCCCTACGGTGCGTAATCGATTTTGTGCGTTACGTTATTAAAATGGGGAGCAATGTACACGAGCGTTGTGACAAAATAATTTTTAACATACAGAATCCGGCGGAATAACTTGTGACAGCGTGCAGGACACGATTACTTGTAGAAAAATAAGAAAAATATATAGAATGAAAGCTTTTTATTCTCGGCTTGGTTTACGAGAAAATCGAGTTTGAAAACTGATCGAGTATACTGAAACTTTATACGGAATCACGTCGTGTCTGCTTTTACGTGTTATTCGACCGGATTCTCTATATCTTTTTCCGTTTATGTAATCAAATAGGGAAACAAAAGGAATTTACGTTACAACTATAAACGACAATATTCTTACATATTCTGTCTTGCATAATCTTGAACTAATATCATTGATGAAATTGGTCAGTAGTGATAAATTATTACTAGTACTATACTTCAGGTTCTATAAATTTACCAGTTGTATTGTTTGACGTAAAATTGTAAAATTGTAAAAGAGAGATCTATAACGTACGATCAGTACGTTAATATCGTTAGTTAATAAATTACTGTGCAGAAATGTCCAGATCGTCCCACAAGTAATGTCGTCTCGTACTTTGCGTTTTGAATTTCTAAAGTAAAATGTAACTCGGTTGAAATTTAGAATCAATGACCAACAGAGTTAGAAATTTATAATATTTGGCGAGTGAAATAAATCTCTCCTTCGGATTTCATTTCTTTCGTCGTGTTAATAAAAATATGAATTTTCATAAACAGTCCACTAATAATCAACACGATGATACTTATGAAAGGACTTAATATATAAATTATACTCGTTTGCGCGAGCGTGTTGTCAATTTTATCGCGTGAAAAACGTCGTCGGTATTTTCCCATAGAATTGACTGGAGGAGGCCGTTGAAAAGCGCGACAGAACTCCGTCGTTTGCATCGGGCCTCAGACAACAAGTTTTGCGACATTTCTTTTTCTTTTTTTCTTTTCGTCTGGGGTATCTCGATTGTTCGATTAAAGGAAGGATAGGAGGGAAGGAGGTGCAGAGGATGCCGATGAATTTACATCACGCTGACGAGAAGGTTCCGGAGATCGAGACAATGTGTCGATGACGTGTTCCTTGTTTCCGGTTTCGATAGAATTTTAGGGAATTATCGATGGTATGTTTTTTTTTGGAATTTTGATTGAACGCTGCCAGCCACTTCCTGATAAAAATAAGCGCAGGTATTATCTTTTTTTTTTTTATGAATAATACTCAAATCAGGCGATTCATTAAATTAGTTGAATCAAACTCTAATCTATACTTAATACTAGAGCCAAAGAAAGAGCAGAATCGTTTCGAAAATTCCTAAAAATACGTGCAAGTATCTTTCACGATGTTAATTAATTTGACGTTTAATTTTATCGAGCAAGAAACGTGATTACATGTACTTACTCGTTTTCTTCGTGTCGCTTTGATTCCACCTAACTATGCACCACGTATTTACGTTTATACTAGACAAGACCATAAATAAAGATATATATTCAAAATGGGCAAGTACGTATAGTCGTATTTCTGTCTCGACAAAGTGAAAGTCAATTCGTCAAAAAATCCGCTTCGTGTTTCCAGCGATCGAAGAAATTCAGAATGAAAACCTCTAAACCAGACTCAAACACGATGAAAATATCTTCACTTATTTTCGAGTGAAAATTAACTTGTCCTATAAAAAGCTTCGTTATAAGATCGACAACTTGGTGACTTAATTGGTTATAGTTCTCCTGCGATATAATTACGGGTACATTTATAAGAAAATCCTCTGATTTCACAATATAAAAATATCTTCCACCATGTGTATTAACAAGGTCAAGTTTTCCATTTTCTTCTTCATCGTCGAGGAATGTGGAAAACTGTGCGAAGAATGTGTGCAGGAAAGCGACAAGAAGTCGAGATTCCCGCGATTCCTGCAATTGTTTTAGACCAGGGAGACAGAGAGAGAGAGAGAGAGAGAGAGAGAGAGAGAGGGAGAGGGAGAGAGAGAGAAAACGAGATAATGACGGAAAACGAGTATGAAAGAGTGGTGGGAAGGACGAGGTTGGCCAGATTAGACCATCGATGAGCCATTACATAATTATTATTTTGCAGATTTTGCCGATTAATCTGCGTCGTAATCTCTGAATCATAATAAAGAGAAACACGTAACAGCACGGAACTGAATTTTCGCGGGCGATTAACGAAGAATCGTTTCGTTGGGAACTGCTTCCTCCTCGTCGACGCGTTTTTTAAGCCGTCGCGATTATATGTTTTTCTTTTTTTGTCTTATCGAACCGAACGATCGTAGCTTTATCGCGCAGAAAATAATATTATCAACGCGCTGTGACAAAGTACGTATGGCGGATATCTCGGCAGAGACGAAAAATGTCGCGACAAACAAACGGTGAAAAATTGTAAATACTGCATAAATACCGCTTATCTGGCACGATGACATAAATTATATTCTCGCTGGTTCGTGATTCACTGAATTTCCCTGGCCAATGCGTTATTATCGCGCGCCTGTCAGCTCGTAAATGGCTTAAACCGTAAAAGTAAGAAAAGACGGTGAATACTTTTTACGAGCTGATGATAAAACGTTGGAGCGAAAATGGAATCGTTACACCACGCGAGAACAGCGAAAGTTCGGACCGTTATATTTGAGACGAAGAAAAAGAAAAGACGGGCCGTCAGATTGTGTTTTTCTAAAAACACGAAACCAGTTTACGCGAACGGAGACGCGATTAATTACGGACGTAATTTCCTTGTTTACCACTCGCCCGTTGTTTTCTTCCATTCGTTCGATGGTTTCTCTGAATCGATGCGTTCGATAGTCGAATTCCTCGTTGCCTTTTAAAAAATACTTTTAAAAATACGAAGTTTACTCGAAACTACTTTGATACTACTTTGATACAGATATCGCAGAATTTATTTAATGGAAAAGAGGCAAGCAACGACCGTACTTTGTATATACTTTCGACAATCTTCTCTCTGAGTTTTCAAATACTCTGTAATATTTCATTCCTTCGGGATACGTTATATTTACGATATATTCATCGACGATAAAAACACATCTTTGCAAGGAACAAGAATGAGTAGAATGTACGCGAAACTTTACCAAATCGATGATCGATCTCGATTTTTAATTCTTCGACTCAAAAGTATCTTCTAAAGTAGTAACAGAAAAAGAAAAAAATTCAAAGTGAACATAAGCGAATTTCCAGATAAAACCAACATAGTCGACTCTCGTCGAGAGTGACGATTAATCTCGCGAATTCTCTTTCGGGATAATAAAAATAGGAAGAGATACAAAGTATATATATATATATAAAGATTCTCACTAAGATTAAGACTGTTCTCATTGAAAGAGCGAACGTTTCCCCGCGTTTTGCAGCTGGAGCAGCGCACGTAAGCGCGTCGCACTCGCAACTGTTTCAGATTCCCGGCCGTTGCACGAGATTGTGCCAACGGATGCCATGGCGTTTTCCTCTTATGGCGGGGATAATGCTGACACGGTGGCACATACGCGTGAACACGCGTGGCACGTGTACGAAACGCGTTGATTATTCGCGAATTGAATTTCGCCGGATGCGAAACGCAAAAACTCGCTGCGTTCACATTTTTCGCCTCACCTTCCAACCGTGTCACTTCAAAATATCCTATTTTTCACGGAACACGCGATAACAATACCGAAAATCACAAATTTCTTTTCTCGAGAATATCTGCTTGTTTGAAAATTTCTTACTGTTTCTGACAATCGAGGGTATATTCTGCGTTACATTTAACAGGATTGCAAGAGTCACGAATCTCTGCCAAATATTTGAACGCTAAGTTTGAGAGGAATATCGTTTCTACTTCGAATAAGGAACCGAAATTGACCGATTGAAAAGATTGAAAAGATTAAAAAGATTCGTTGAATATAATACAGTATGACAAAGATCGTACGTGCCAGTTTCGCAATTTTCTTTCCACAATTTTTTCGATGAAACGTCAACGGAATAGTTGATTTGATAGAAGTGGAAAAAGATGGGTCGATGGGAAGAATTCTAAGAGGCAATCTTGTTAAAATTCCTTCCCGAAATACGTAACAGGCTATCTCGTTAACGAGGCTTTTTCGATGACACTTGTAGTTTTTCGAAAGAAAAGATTGAATGATTAATTGGGCTGTTCCGGAGTGACGTCTGTTCTAAAATAAAGAGGAGCGACAATGTTATAAATATAATATTTTAAAGTTGTTCTTTGCGGCATCTTGTGGCCGTAACAAATTTATACAAGTAACACACATACTTTTCGAGCAGATGAACACGAACTGTATATCGGGACGATAAAATTGACAAATACTAATTTTTCTATATTTGACAGTTTCATTATACCTGCTAACAATCTGATAATCAAAAATTCCAAGGTAAATTTTGAAAAGAGATTGCTTCTACCAAGCGATCGAATTGACCCTTTAGAAAATGGTAAAACTGTCATTGAAAATCCTCCGGCCACTCGACTCAAGTTCCAGCAGATGTACATTAGCCTTCGAATATTGAATTGCCATCATTGAATTTGAATCTCTTGTAACGATCAACTTCTTCCACCTTCTGCAACGTTAACAATATCCTTCGCGAAACGGCTCGTTCGTGAAACGTGCAACTTAAAAGTCATCCAAACCAGTCTCGAGTCGTTTATTAACGAACAACTGAACCATCCCATCGAAGAATCGTTTTACCTGTTTTTTAATGATCGCGTTGATCCTTCCAATTTGACGACGAAAAGCAAAACAAAAAAAAAAAAAATAAAAAATGAAGGGTATTTATCGACAAATATCACGAATCTGTTGGTGGCGAGGGTTAAATAATTGCGGTGGGGTTTAATCGTGTGCGTGATCGTCGCCACGGGAGCAGAAGAGGGACGTTTCCGGTAGGGAGAGTGCAGAAACTTGCGCACGTAAGCATTCGAACCGCGATGATTAGGTTTGGTCGGTCGTTACGATGCGATTCTTGCGGTTGAATTCGCACGATCGGCAGATCTGCGCCAACAGATGATCCGTATCCGTCTTACCGAATAATTGGGTAATCGTGTTACACACTGGGCTTGTCATTGCAGAAATTTGCTGTTTAGCAGACGTTCAAATTTCCGTCGTGGCAAACGTGTGCTTCCAGCAGAATTTACGAGTTTTAACGGTGAACGATGCGTGTAAGCGGTAGATAGCGCGAAATAATGGCAAATTATTTCTTTAGCGGACAAGAATAATGAATTATATTATTAACGTTTTGTTTTATTAGCATCGAACGCACGAGATGTCTGAATTTAGCGTATGAGTTTTCTATGAATTTTCTATAAATTTGTGGATCATCTTCTGCGTTCTATTCTCAGACTCTGAATTTCCTCTCTTCGTGTACGGATTTAATTTTTTTACTTGCACGTACAAAATCCCTTGTTACGTTACAACCTAAAAATAGCTTCTAGCGCTATCGTAAAACAGAAGTATCGTAAGGTAGAAGCAAAATTGTAAACGTTAAGTTTACACCAATGTTTCGTGCGATACAGAAAATTTGTATCTATATCTTTGCATACAGCTTACGCTTTCAACTTGATTAAATTTTTAGTTAATAATTAGTAGTTTCTTGTTTGGAACAAATTGGTAGTCTTGAAATTGCATTCTTGAATTCAAAGGAACAAGAAATATATTTTGAGCTGAAGTAAAAGGTAAAAGACCCAGTTTGGTTTCCATATAGTTGACAAAGAAGCGAAGAAGAAGAAATTGACATCTTGAGAAATATTTGTACGAATATACCGTATCTGTTAGCATAATTGATTGCACTATACGTGTATACTAAATATATCTATATCACAAGTATCATATACCATGTATACCATATGTGATATATCTGATTCCACGTGTATCGTAAAAGCAATTAATAAAAAGCGTGGAATTTTCTGTTCGAAAACTTGAAAGCCGTTAGTACAACGAATTGTTAATTAAATGGATGTCAAGTTTGGAATTTTTCAATTCTGGAGTATTTAAAGAGTATTCGAATGAAATAAAGCGAATCTAAAGATTTTAAAATTCAAATTATTTAGTCACTCAGCTGATATTTAATTCGCGCGTTTCGAAAGAGAAAACGATAAAAGCGCCTTGGCCGTCGTACTTTTTTCTCATAGGAGAAGTCCAAACGACTTTTTTATCGACCGATTTTATTGACACTTTTGTTACACGTTGATTCCCATTGAAGTTGAATACAAATGTCAACGGAGCAACATGTATCCTATTCAAGAGACCACTCATTCACCTGTGTTATATACAGTTACGTTCATTGTCATTCGAACTACGGAGAATAAAGAAGCCGGTGATGTTTATCGATGATATCTCGAATAAAATAGAAAGGAGGCTGTTCTACTTTTTGCGTCGACGTGTACCAAAATTAAACAACCTTGAGAAAATCTCTGTTATCTCCCGTCACAATAACGCGGTGTGGCAAATTTCTTCATACAAACGAATCAGACTTGTGAAACATTCAAAATCGACGAACTCGTAGGAACAGCTGTCGAATAGCAGCTTCGAAGCTAATACAACGCGCTCTGTCTATTCGGCTTCAAAGGATAAACATCATTGTTAAGATGAACGGAAAACGGCTGACTTGAGGAACAAGATCAAGATTCGAAATAATTACGATACTACGTAGAAATTGCACAATGGAAAAGATTTCTTGGAAAAAAACTCATCATGTTCTAGACGATCGAAGCTTTCGTGACCACCGGCATCGTGCACGACAGCAGGTTTGATTTCATGTCGAGTAGGAAGGAGGCTGACACGCGATCGGATGTCGGAAAATTCGCGTACTGCCGGCCATTAATCATCGATCATCTGACTGGCCGTTTCGTTGTCTTTCCGCGGTAGATCACGTGAACGAAACGATCGTCGTGCCGATCAATTAACGCATTCCCTCACGTCATCGACGTTTACCTTTCAAACGAACCAGTGATACCAACAGCAGCCACAAAAATCCATCCGATTCTCGTCTTATCCCGCTTGCTCGAATTGCGGATTTGTCGCCGGGCTTTATCGATTATTTCACGGAATTTAAATCGAAAAGGGAGAAAACACGCGCGAAATTTCCACTCACAGCGTTGAAATTCAAGTTCGAGTCATCGACACGGTTGGCCACGTGATCTTCGCCGCTTCACAGATGTCGTTCGATCGACTGCGTCACTTTTTGAATTACGAATTTCCCGCCACTGCAACGACGCGCCGTTTCGCGATACTCGAACGGTTTCGCGGCGATTTTTCGCGCACAGATCGTCGAGATTTTTCTGCTCGACGATCGAAAAGACCGGAGTGCGGCGAGGTCGACGTTGAAACCTGGTGAAACTGCGATCGCGTTGCCAACGAGCGTACCGAGCAGCGAGCTTGCCCAGTGACGTCAACGCACCTTCCTCGTCCGCCTTTATCCCTTCCATTTTCTCTCTTACCTAGCCTTTTCCTCCTACTTCTCAACGAGATCGAGGATCGTCGATCAGCATTGAGTCACGTACACATTCGCAACGTCGTCTTGCCTGACGACCTATGGCGTTGTCTCGTCTTCTTGTGTAGCGAGCCTTTATCTTCCTTTCTGCTTGTCGCGGTTTTTTCTTTCATAAATTAGGGTTATTTCGTATTGCGAATATTGGAAGGTTCATAGTCTATCGTTTGGCAAATGAAGTAATTTTTGTTTAATTTCCACGTTAATTTACGGCAATTGCACGGTAATTTACTGTAATGTTACTGAATCGTGTGTGTGTGGTAAATAACATGTTCTAGGTTACAGAATTCTACCCTATAATTGTATAACTCTACGTGGAATGGCATAATTATGTAGCTTGTAATTTGTAAATTCGTTTGGAAAATTTTCTTTCTCTAGCAAAATAATCGCGTTATTGCCATGTAGAGGAATTTATCGGTACTGGTAAGTTTCAACGACTTCCAAAGTTTCTCAATCCCTAATAATATTATAGTTGAATCGTGCAAAAGGGCTGAAATATTGGTTTATTAAATATTAGTAGGAATAATATTTGCATCACTAATTTCTCTCGTCCATCGATCTAAATCTTTCTCCTATCTATTAACGAAAAATTATTCAAATTTCCTATTTCGTGTCTTTTTTCAGAAACCTACCGCTTTTATTACTCGCGTATATATCACTTTATGCTTATTCGTAAGTTTAATATCATTGAATCACTCGGAGATAAAATACCGTAATTTCTAAAATAAAGCAACAACGATTACTCGAAAGAATTCTCACAATATCGTTGATCGAATCGTCAATTTACAATTGTTATTGTCCCACTGAAATTCGATCGGAAGTTTCCAACGAAAATAGCATTAAGTTAGTCTAAATTCCACAAAGTCTGCGCTCGATCAACGTCACCAATGGCTGGAGCAGAGTTATCGATTCGTTAGTCAGACTTGATTCATAAGCCTTGAAGAATTTATGAGAATTCATAGAAGCAGTATGTCGGAGATGCTACGCATATTTGATGAGATTTAAACACGCGAACCATGAATGTTGATTTTGGCATTGGGTTTTTCGGCTATACTAATCGAGTAGTTCTCAATTACTCTGTTGCTCAAGGTATAGAAAGTCGTCACAACTGTTAGACGTCTTCTCCTTCGCTTGAAATTGTTTTCTTAGGTCTCGTTTAAATCAACCAACCTATCCAAATTCAAGCAATTAAGGACGAAGCCGATGATCCGTCAGAAGCTTCTAAATAAATACTTCCCTGAAATTAACCTTCTCTCAAGTTCAGGAAATCGTAGAATCGACTAATAGGAATTTTTGAAATTACCATATTTATAGCGGCGATGTACGAAAACAATTCAACGAGGCAGAGCTGTCGAAGAAAAGATTTCGGACGAGATGTGTCAACGGAACGTTGATTCTCAATGGGTTAAATAAAGCAACGAGACAATATCGTTCAGTAAATCAACAATTTGCAATGATGATTGGCCCACTAAAATTCGATCGTGTAGGCTGGTTTTCAACAATGCTTCCAATCTATTATTTCATTCGCATAACGCTGCTCGTTAGATAATTTTTCGTTGATCGCGAGATCGTTTCGCGAGCAGAGCACGTGCGTACACGGTGCATCGGCTTGTGTGCACACCGTACACGCTAATGTGCACTAACATGGGCCAGTGTGTACACTGTATCCACTAATGGGGGACACACTTCGCCGTGATAATAACCAATTACGTCAACGAGGCCGGAGGGCACGACCGTGACGTTTCGATGAGTGCCGTCAGTACTCTGACAAGCAACGATCATCATCTGGCCTGATCCGTCCAAATCTTCCTTCTATGGGCCATCGATTTTCATATTCTACCATGACAGATACTCGATTCGATGCAACCAAGGTCATTGATATTTGAAACTTTCATCAACGTTAGAATTATCGTACAAGTGGAAGTTACCAGTTTGCGTAATTTTCTCATCCAAGTTTTACGGATTCGCAACGTTGTTTATAGACTTGAACGACTCTTTATAATCTTTCATGAAAGATTTGTATACTTGCAACAGCGCATTTTTGTGCAATCGATCGTTTCAGGTTCTTTGCATTAAATCGAACGTATACTCGTTGAAATTTTTAATCGAATGCGTAGAGATGCAGGGATATGATATTGCATAGTGAATGAACGAGGAATATCGTCCTCCGTATTTAAGAATATCCAGAATTTTCAGTATTTGTCAGATAAATCGTATCGAAGATGTTTGAGATAATTCGTAAAATTGAAAATCAAAGAGTCGGAATTCCATTAATTAAGAGAGGAAGGAATAAATCAAGTCGGGATATACGCAGAATACGTTTGAAGTAATTTTCAGAAATTTGAGAAATTTGAATCATTTGCATACTCGCCTCCGTGCATGATTCACGACTTAACGAATTTCCTGGACAGCTGATTCATTATTGAATGAAATCCACGTGAGGGCCGGTAATTAATTATAACTGTAGCGTCATTCATTCGTACGTATGTATGTTTTCATGGAAGATTCGTAACTTTTCTCGTAAATTCCACGAGAAAAAGCGTGCAGTATGCGCGTTGCTATCGAAATGCACGAGCTGAATCGGTTTCAAAAGTGTGACGACCTTCGAGTACGGCTATCTTAGTCACGATTGTTGTGAAAATGAGGCAAACGAGCGCGTAATAAAACTCTTTTTCAAGTAATCATTCTTTTTCTCGCCCTCGAACATTGACAATGATTTTACCGCTAGAAAGTACCAGTGTCTTCGTCGTGGCTCGTCGAGGTTACCATTTCTCACCTTGTGACACTCATCCTCGCCTTTTATTGTTGCGTCGGGATACTAAAACGTCTCGTGATACTCCTCCGCTTTGGTTCTTTGACCTTTTGTTCGCGAAAATTTACGATGGAATTCGCGATGGATTCTTCAATTTTTGAACTACGAATCGTGTGATTCAAATTGTAAATTTTATTTTCACTAACCCTTATTTAGTTCTTTTCTCGTTTAAAATTAAATTCGAAAAATGTACTCTTCGGTTGGGTTGAAGAATTTCCTTTACGATAAATACCGTGAATCCGTCAATTACTTTTCCGTTCAGCCAATCGCGTATTCCTCTGTTCTTCTGAAATAAAATCTGCAAGCAGATCCCTCCTGCACGATTGAATTCAATATTATTGATAGAATTTTATCACGAGTTAGAAACGATCAGTATCGATAGAGCTTCTTCGATAATTTTAACGGCAATACAATTTTAATAATCAAATTTTAATAAAACAAATGAAATTTTGCAAATTACGAAAGAGGAGTTTACGATCTGCAACTTGTCGCGTAAATAAATAAATACAATAATAAATATTATTAACAGAAAATTATCGCAGACACGAACAATTCTACACGCAATTTTACAGCGCTAAAAATTCCCAATAAGATCTTTCAATTAAACTTCTTCCATGATCTAGAAAGTAGCCGTGGCGTCAATGACCACAATAACCGAGGTTTACCAGGTGTAATTGCTATTGTCACGTTCTGCAATCGCGTTATCGCGAATCTCTCAGTTTCTTATTCAAAACAGGCATTGTCTGGGCGACAATGAGCAGCGTCTAGAATGACAGCACGAAGCACGAGAATAGAGAAACGACGAAGCGTATTACCTTGCAACGCGAATTGCGACATCCTTCTCTGGGACTGTCCTCGGTCTGATATACCGATTATGCGTTTGCACTAGGTTGCGAACACCGATTTGCATGTTTCTATTCACACCTCCAATTGCAATCGAGCTAGCTCTTCCTTCAATTAACACCGACCACGATCTTCCATGTGTCATGTGGTTTAAAGTCGTATTATCTTCAAGCAACTAATTACTAGGTTTAAGTTAAGTTATCTTCGAGTGGTTAATTATTCGACTGGTATCGTTTCTGTGAAATGTAAGCTGAGCGGGATATCCGTCGATCAAATACGTAAAGTGAAATATCGCTGTGGTCGATTATCATTCATGTTAAAGAAGCATAAATTTTGCAGGGATCATGCACGTATATTGAATATTAAGAATGTTATAAAATGTTATGAAAGTATCAAACTTGTGTTATAATATTGTCACGTATAATCAGGAATACTCGCGCGTTTCTTTTTTTTACGTGAGTTTGAACTCGAAGATAGCGACGTGGAAATTGTTGGAAACATCTTTGCATTCGTGTGAGATTACAGACCTCTGTTCTACCTGGACAGTGTTTCAATACGTAAATAATTACTTCAATTTGATGCCTTTGACGAGTATGCTCGTCATGCGTAAAAAGTATGTACGATTTGCTGTTCGAATTGCAATCTTGGTGAAAACTAAAATACATTCGTAAATTTTAAGCTGTTTTGAATATTTGCGCGCCAGGACGAAATAAAACGAACAAATAGAAAGATGTAAATAATTATTACGAAAGAAGCGTATATAGTGCGAACAATGCGACACATTTTAGGTACCTGCTTAGGTCAAGCAGGTCGCGATGGCTAACTGGTTAAAAGAAATCAGACCAAATTGAAATTTCAGGGTAGGGTGACTATGAGACAGATCTGCGATATAAAATATATTCAAAGCGGAAGATACAAAGGCGAATTATTATTTTGCGTGGGCAACGTGACTCATCCACTTTCGATCTCTCACTTATTCAAGACACAAAGAAGGCATACGATTGGAAAGTTTTCCATTTGCGGAATTTCATATCCTACTACCTATAGGAAATTAAAATTTCATAGGAAAAGCTATCGAAACTAGAAAATAGAATATCAGGAGATATATTCGAAGCGAAACATATAAAAATTTCATCTGAACAGCGTGACTCGTTCGTGATTTTCGATTTCTAGATTTGTGTGTAAGGGTGTTTCGTAATTGTCGTTTCCCGAATTTCCTACTCTGCTTCAACGAAGCAAAAATGAACGTTTCACGGTAGAAGAATGTGCGAAGAGCGACCGTGTGAAAAGCAACGTATTTTCAGCATAAAGTATACGAAGATAAGTAGTCGTTTTATTCGAGCAACGTGACTCGTCCACTTTCGATCTCAGTTGCCTCGAGACACAGAAGAGTACACAGCTTGGATGCATCGCGAGCTTGCGAGGCAGGTGAAATGTGTCTGGAGAACAAGGACACACGGCGATGTACTTGCACGAAGCTACGTGCTCGAGGAACTTGATAGCTGGTTTAGCGTGTTTCGCGTGGTGTCATGGCTCGTATGTGTGGAAACTTGGCATAAGAAGTAGGGGCGAGGAGGGAAGAGGTTAGGCCGAGATTAAACAATTGACTGGCGTGATAACGAGGGCACTTCCCGCCACTAAACTCATCCTGTCGTGTCGTGTCGTCTAACCTACGTGGCTCTCTGGATCCACTTAATCCTCTGCTCATCCAACTGCCCTTCAGGCCATCGCGTGTTGCATCATAACGTGGAAATGCCTCCTCGTACACCTCGCTACGAATTACCTTCGTTCCAAGCGTCGTGGAAATGTAGCTGAACAGCTTCTTGCACGCGACAACTTGGCTGTTGCCAATGCTTTGTATTTTATTAGTCGATTAATTCGGAGTCATCGCGTTGAATTTTAACCAGTTAGCTGTTTTCGACGAGTTTCGAGTGCGCAATTTATTGTCTAAATTATAATTTAATAATTGCATTAAATTGCAGTAATAGAATTAACAAATAAAACAGTCGTTTCTTCGCGACTTAATTCTTGAGAAGACTTATTAGATATCCTACTCTTATTGATTTTCAATTAAAGAAAAATGGTGCTGAAGCCAAGGAAACGAGAGATTTTGAAATGGTAATTTGGTTGTTTTTAATTAAGGATGCCCAGGGAAACCATACAAATTTGGAGACGCAGAATTTGAGTAATTGTTAACTGAAAGCTGTATTAGATTCGAAATACCGAAATAGTTTACATACGTAATTTAGGTTTGATGATCCTTATCGAACAAATGAAACTTAAGCTATAGTTGTGATTTGTTTTGGTTGAATTTTTGTTCCACACTTGTACCACAGAGTTTCCTATTTTATTATTTCGATAGACGTGTTACGCGTATACAGGACGCGAAAGTTTGGAATTAGTTTTTCTACAGTTTTTCTACAGATTCGTTTTATGCGAGACGGATAACGAAGCCGATGTCAGCTGATTCAGAGATACGATCAGTAAATGTCGATTAAATTTCACAGCGACCAATAGCAACGACAGTCTGCGTAAAAAGGTCAGACAGTGTCTGGCCTTTAAAAAATCATTCAGTAATCATCGCGGTTATATTCCACTAACTTACTTCGTACGATATCCTTCCGAATGGTCAAAGGGCTCATACAAATTCGTTCTTTTTCTGCAGAAAAAAAAGCGAAAGAATAATTTCTAATTTTCACAATGATCTTCTAAATTGCATCTTTCCTTTTAACAAAATATCGATCATATCGCGCAATTAAATATCACAAATGCGAAACACGACAACTCACTTTTCCTGTCTTTTAAATTTCCAAACTCAATGAAAGCAAAATTGGAATCATCATCAAATTTCACGTGTACATCACTTTTCGTACTATTTCATACACCGAGTATCGGCACTTCTGGCTACTACGATCATTGCCCACAGTTGAAAAATTTGGTAATTTGATTCTTATTATAATCTTTTTACTATAACGCATGTTGCTACGGGAACAAAGTTTCTGGCGAATTACGATCAGTGCGCGACTCGTTGATGCGAACGTGTACCAGAGAGATAAGGTTAAACGAGCCCGGAAATCGTCAGTTAAGTGACACGGTAGAACGATCTTAATGGCGATAAGGTAAAAGAAATTGTCCCTTTCATTCAATTTAATACCGCGATTCTCATCGAGAGAACAGCACCGTGCGTCCGAATGAATCGGATGCTTCGCATTCCAAAACAAGTCCAGGAACAGCCTCGCGACTTTTTCCCTTTTGCGTGACATCGTAACGTAACCCTCCGAATATTCTTTTAAACAGCAGATATCGGCAGGCGATACCGAAGAAGAAGAAGAAGAATAAGAAGTCTTCTACAGCTTCACGTCTGAATTTCGCGTTCGTTCTAACCGAATCGAGGAAGACGAGTTAACTCGTCGCTCGAATTTCCCAATCTCTTACGTATTAACGTTTTTACTGTTCGATGAAAATCAACTCAGGTCTGTCGTCGCTTGTCCGCGAGTCGTTCGTGTCCTCGTTGATCCGATCCATCGATAGCTTAATTCGCGCCGATGAGTACGACCGGTTAAAATGGAGAGCGAAGGCGATGGAACAAGAGAAACGATAAGCGTAAAGAAGCGAAAAAGAGAAAGCGAAAGGCGGAGTTCGTACTACTTCGATCGTTGGAATCGTGCAGGATGCTGGCCAGTTAGTCGAACTTAAACGGCGCGTATGTATGAAAACTACGCGGCATGACGTCTTTGTGTCCCAGTTAGAACAATTTAGAGGCCCAGTTGTACGGCGAAGGCAAGTTGTTTTAAGAGGGCACGATCGTTGCAAATCGCCCGGCGAGTAATTGATCCTCCTCCGAGGCAATTTAGCCTCTAGAAATCTAAAGCTTCTAGCTCGTTTTGGTCCCGTGGTTCATCGATAGCGGAACGGAAATCCAGTCAATTAGAAGATGTCCGAGATTTTCTGCTCTTTTTGCTTCCCCCTGGGCCTGCTGACGTAAATGCTACGTGTGTGCGTGGAATGGTTAACGAACGAGGGGGGTCGTTGATGATTTAATGCAATCTCGTTTCAGGTCGTTCAAGGGGGTACTCTAATTTCGAATTTTCAAGAAAACCATCTCTCTTCGTCTGTTTTACGAAGACGTAGGTTCTTGAAATTACACCTGCAAAAGCATTTTTTCGAATTCGTAAAATTAATTCTGTCGTGCAGGTTCAAGAAAGACGGCGCGCAGCAATTCGAAACGATATTTCTAGTTCCAGCAACCATCGTCGAATGATTATTTCTTATCTTTCGTCCCGCAAGACACGAAAGAAGTCGCCAAAATCTGACTCTGTAATTTCAGAATGTCACCGTCTTTTTTTTTTAAATCCTTCTTTTTTAAATATTTCTTTCGCAATCTAGTTCATATCCTAATTATATTTATAATATTTGGAAGTTTTTGGTTTCTTCGATTCAAATAAGCGAAACGTACAAGAGTCTGTACAATTCAGCTATATTCGTTTGAAGAAAATTCTTTGTCAATATATACGAGGAAGCTAATATCAAACCTCTTGCGGTTCTTCTAGAAAAGAAATTCTCTAGACTAAAATAAGTCTTCTCATAAGCCTTCTACTTAACTCCTTAACCCCTTAACGCACAGATCATTCCTTTATTTATTAATGGAAATTTATTACAATATAGTGGAAAACAAGCGAAAATGCAATTATATACACAACATGTTTCTTTATGACATATATGGACACCTTTCATAATTCATATAAATTATCGTATAAATTAAATATATAAGATACTATAGCTTGAATGCATATAATAATCGCTCAAACTAGAACCAATATGGATATCTTTATTTATAAAATACTGTAGTTTTTCAATCCACAAAGATCGATGTCAAAAACAATTAATTCAGTGAAACCCAATCTTCAAATACACATATCACGTTAAATACGTGCGTTAAGTGGTTAACGATGGTCCACGTTTGCTCACCTACACCTGTTCCTGATAGAAAACAGCGTGCCTAGGGAGATGATTCGTTTTGGATGAATCGCCCTCCAACGCGTTCCGAGAGGGAAACTCCTTCATAGGCTCCATATCTATCACGTGGTGTTCGACGTCGCCTAAGATGAAGCTGGTCTTTTTCTGCGGGCTCTTGTGATTCTCTCCCAGGCTGGACCTCGAGGAGGTGAGAGGATGAGGCGAAGGTTCGCGATACGCTTCCGAGGATTCCGCGAACTTGGTATGTCTGAATGAATGAAACACAGATTAGCATCGTTTCTATAATTAAACGCGGTCTTCGGATTTTCATTGAACATTCGAATAGAAGGAAATGGAAGGCCAGATTCTAAGATTTCTAAGAATTGCCCATGATTTATCGTTGTGTCACGCTTTTGGTTTCTCTCGAGACGATCGCGTTGCGAGCAGATTTTTATGCATTTCTAAAAAAATTTTAAAGCGAAAAATCTTGAAATTTTTAAATAGAAAAATCGCACAGGATGCAAACAGGAGAAAGTTTTATGAGAAAGTATATAAAAATATCTAAAGCGTGGAGATTTCTACGTATAGCTGGTAGGCGAGACTATTTTCTATCTAAGACGAAGACTACGTTTCGGTTCTATTCTCCTAATTATATTTTGTAAAATATGAATTTGCATAAAAATCCGCTGTCACATTTTGCGTCAGTGTCGCAGCTTATGAAACGTTGACGCAAAAGTTGTAACTCGTAACGCTGTTGCCTCTGAAGAAACATCAAAAGAAGAGACAGATTTGAATACCTGGGATCTAAATGCTGTCGCGATGGTGATTTCGATAGGGAGCTGATAACTGGAACTTGATCCATCGTCGTCCTAGAACTGGATCTCTTTATCGTGTCTCTCGACTCGCTCTTCCTAGAGTCTAAGGTACACTTGGACGGTTCTCTGTGTATTCTTCTGTCTTCCTTACTCGGTGCCCGATTTTTCCTTAAGGTCGCGTTTATATCTTCCAATACACGATCATAATCCTCTTGGTTTCTTAATTCCTCGTGGGAATAATGATTTAAAACGTGCGGATCACCGTCCAGGAACTAGACACAGAATGAAAATATTTGCGTTTCTATTAGTATATCATAACTATTAGCAGACTGCAGATTTTTATGTATTTATAGGAAACGTGAAAGCGTGAAATCGATACGAGGATATATATAAAATGTTCAAAGTACAGTGATTTCTATGATACTTGATAGATAAAGTAATTTTCTACCAATATTCAGCTTCCTTAATTATATTCCAAGGAACGTGAATTTGTATGAAAATCAGCAGTACATCTATACAATAAAATTTGTCTAATAATTCTATTGTTAAATCATTTTCAAGTACCATAGACTGTACGTATGTACATGTCGAGAAATTAAGCTACTTGTATCTTCCTTGGATTTAGATGAAATCTGACCCTCGTAGCAATATTTTGAAGAAACTATGTATAGTTGAAGATTTATTTAATCGTGCTGCAGCCTTCGGTTCGCTTTTGTCCTCACTTGTTCTTTCAGAACTCTACTATTTCTTAAAAATATTGAGCAAGATTTTCTCGAATGTAACCTTGAGAATATATTAGAATCCTAGTGTCCCTGTTCAAGTGACATTTTAGAAATAAAAATAGTTACGCATAACACAGATATTAAGACACGCTTTAACGAGAGATACTTGGAAATACAAAAAAACGCTACGATAGTTTTATTCTTATCCAAAATTATAACAATTGGCCGATAATAGTCTCTTACGAATACGATAGACGTATCAACATTGAACGCTTATATTCCATATCCGTAGACAATTTAAGGAATTAATTTAATTTATTAATTTAATTTAACGCGTCAATAGAAAATTATATTACACGGAAAACCAGATTTCACTGTGGTCTGAAAATGTGTTACAGTCCATCAAAAAAAAGGACCAGATTCTACACACGATTTTAAAACAGAAAAGTGCTAAAAGTTTACAAAAGCCACTATTACCTATAGCTTGTCGTAAATAAATAACTTCGATAGAATGTACTGGCCTTAACTGGCTGGCGACTAAAAAACGTAACGATATATTCTATTACTGCGTTTCCTTGGTTCTGCAAGTATAGTTGGAAAATGGAATCAGAGAAACGGATTTCACACGTAAGAATCACTTTTATCTCGAAGATCTTAAACGTGTACTTGAAGTGGAGAACTGCAGCAGGATTAAAGAGACGACGTTCGTGTACAACGATCTAATAAAAAGAAAAATAGTAGCTACATGTTTAGTACCTCGTTTTGCGTGTAAAATATGGACTGCTTTAAGTCAGTTTGCGCGCTTTGCATGCTCTCGCGTCTAAGAGAACCGTCAGGGCCGGTGATCATAACTGGAATCGGAGTGAGCGTCATCGGCACGTTCATGTGCAATCCGCCTGTTGACGACGCTAGGCTGGAACCGGATCCGGTGGTCAAAGAACTGCTCGACGCATCGCGATAATGAGCGAATCCGCTGTTGCTCGCACGTTCTGAAATACCTAATGGTGCATAGAAATTCAAAATTAATTTCAGGAAAAAAATTCCATTTTACATACGGCGTAGCAGGAACGGTTGGTTCATCGAGAGTCAGTCGAGTCTCGCTGAAGCCAGTTTATTTAACGACCACCTCCGCGAGAAAAACACTCGCAAGTTTGTTGTAAATACTTTTTTAAGATAAGAATTTCGAGTATGTCACAGGCTATGTAGTCCCGTTTGTGGATAGCAAGTTTTTCTGTAATTTTCTTTTTCTTTTCTTTTTTTTTTGGTTGAAATGATCAGCTTTCGCGTTCAAAGTTTTTTATTATTTCTAGTTAGTTGTTCGTTGGCCTTTGTTCAGATTCACCGTACCGAGCGAATTTACGAAATACGATTACAACGTGCATCGATCTTTGTCTTATTCAAAAACCGTTTTCCCTTCGAATAAAAGCGAAGAGTTCGTGGAGCCAGCGCGCTACCGCGTTATCGTATTTGCTCGAGCATAGTGCGCCAACTTTGTCTTTTTTCCAATTTCTTCGCTTTTGTATCGGTAGTATCGAACGAACGTTCTCCTTGACTGTCACGACAGACGAGGAAACGTTGAACCAAACTAGACGGCAAGAAGTTCGCTCTACGGAGATATGACGTGTCGTTGTTGAATCGCGTGAGTTGACGGAGTGTGTTGACGAGAATTCAATAAAACGGTAAATTTCAAAGAAGAAAGAAAAAGGGAGAGAATGGAAGAGGTGCCAGTGATTCTTCAGAAACGTTCAGAGTAAATCAGTTAAGTCGTTACATGTAAATTTGATAAACTGTACGACGCGAGAGGTGGATTTCCAAGAAAGTACACGCGTTGTTATGGCGACACGAGCGAACACGCGAAACAATGACGAGAAGCTCGTTTGCGACGCAGATAGAAAAATTTGAAACGATCCGCGAGAAACCGTACGACGCGAATGAGCAGCTTTCCAACGTCGCGATGATGTGAAATCATTGCTGAGCATTGTTTGTCCTCGAAATTCCTCAAACTTCTCTATAGCGTGGGAGTTTAGCAGGGGAGAAGAGAAGAGCACAGGGAAATTAATTGCGGAATTCATTCGCGCGGACGATTGTTGGAAGTTGAAGAAGAGGCCATTTCGTCGCTTGCACCGCGTGTTGGAAATCACCGAGTGAAACCCGGAAATAAGAGAAAGAAGTGGAGAACTCGAGGAGGGTCGAACCACTTAAAAGAGAAAAAGTAGTTGCAATTACAGTCACGAGACGTGCCATCGGTACGACAAGTGCAAAAAGCGAATCCTTGGCGGAGAGTACAAAAATAGAAAAACGGACAACGCGTCGTAAACGGCACACGTGTGCGACGTCAGTGCATTTTTCTTAGAAACAACGCACGCTGATGATTCTGTGTTATTGGCGGACTTCGATGAGACTATGCGTATGACTTATAGTCACGAACGTTTCCGTGAACCTGAGCCACCGAAGATGGCATGTTTTCCCCAGATAGCTGGTGATACATTACTCAAAGTCGCTAAAGTGTCGGTAAGACAGATGCTGGAGCTTTAACGAACGATAAACTGATAGATCAACCGCTGAAAGAAGTACTCTTGCCTGCGTAGTTGAAGAGGAATTTGTTTCAGTGAGAGCGTTAACGGACGAGGATTTTTCGTTTCACGTTCACAGCGATCGCCGTGAAATTCGAAATAGCGAAGACGCTCTATCCGCGCAGGAAACACGCTACGCTCCGCTGTTCCGATGTGTGTTTTTCGATAAGAAGAGACCGATAGGACGTAACGTGCCTCGCGAGAACTTGCTAAGACGATAAGAATGAAAGGCTGGATCGCGTTGATGTCAAAACGATGAAGAGGCCAACCAAGCGTTGAAATGATTTTTTTTTCTTTTTGAAGCCTGTACGTTAAAGATGAGCGAGCAAAAACGAAAGATACATATTCCAAGTAAACGAGAGAGAATTTCGTGAATGTGGGTTCAAGATATTTTATCCTGTTGAAAGACGACAGTACTAGTCTTCGGACTGTTTGTTTTACACGTCACGTAGCAGAAGCTTTTGAAACATTTCAAGAATACTATTGCGTTTAGGCAAACTCGTGATAAAATAAAAGCCTTATAAAAAGCTAATGGGACGGAATATACGCGAGGCGAGTTTCACGATTTTCTGGAAAATGGGGAATCATTCACGAAACATCAGCACCATGTGTTCTGCAGTAAAATGGACAGGCGGAGCGTGAAATAGGTACCTTGGTGGAGAGCGCTAGATCGATGTTGATTACCAAGGCTGTGTCAAGTACGTTGCAGGCCAAAGCTGTCAAGACAGCAGCGTATGTTCTAAACAGAACCCTTTGGAAACAAGTACACAGGGCATGATGGCGTACGAAAAATTGATCACCGGTCGTTAGCCGGAGATTAAACACACGCGCGTGTTCGGATGGACAAGACGTCCCAAAGGTAGAAACTCAATGAAATTCAATGCGAAAGGCAAGAAAATGGTATTTGTTAGCTACGGCGAGAAGTCGACAAACTATCGACCGTGGGATGCAAAGCGTAAAATTCACGTGAATCGCGACGTTGTTTTTAATGAGAGTTGCGTGAAGTCAGAGCCAATCGTAGAGACCTGAGAGAAGACACAAGTCTGGTTGGTTTCCGCTAAACTACAATATCAATGCAGAGGATGAGGATGCTTGGAAGATGAAGAGGTAGTATTGGTACAGTCAAATGACGCGAGAGTTGGTTTTCAATTGCGACAAAATTCCTATGTACGTGGAAAATCAAGATCGATGAATCAGCGAAGTTCGCTAGTAATCCGGAGTGTCATAAACGGGCAAAATGTATTGATGCTCGCTTTCATTTTATTGAGCGACGTTCGTGAGATTGATGTGCTGATAGAGACTAAGCGGCAGCAGCAGGTGACAGATATATTTACTAAACCGGTAGTGAGATAATTTGAATATCTGTAAGATAGGCATATCAAACGAAACTATATAAATGAGAGAGTTAAGATAAGACTGTCAAACAAACCACAGGCTATATAGTCCCGTTTATAGGTAGCAAGTTCTTATGTAGTTCTTTTTTGGTTGACGCTCGAACACTCGGTAAACGGCGAAGGCTTTCGCCTTCGACATTTCTTTTTCTTTCTATTTTTCGTTCAGATTTGCCGTGTCGAACGAATGCACGAAACACATTGTATCAATTTTCGTTTTGCTATCAAATAAAATTCAACAGTGTATCTTCTGGTCAAACGGTTAAATTATTCTATGAAATTTGTATGAATTTTGTAGATATCAAAGAGAATAAAGTCATTGTAATTAGAATAGTAATAGATTCTAACAAGTTATGTCAAGTTACGCGGCATTATTACCAATGCAAACGTAGTTAATATTAAAAGACTAGAACCGAAACTGTAGGTTTATGGGTGTTTTCGTAGGTCTGTTTAATGGTTTCTGAAACTGTTTCATGGGTCTTTTGCCAGAAAGTTTCTTCCCCAATATTACCATTTTTTTCTAAATATGATGCAATATGGAACAGTCACGGAATTCATCCTTATATACTGTAAGCTTGAAGTTACTAAGTGTAGAAGCTAAGAATTCGAAGAAAAGCCAGCTTAGAAATGTATTGATACGAAGGAAATGACTATATTCGTTTCAAATTAATAATAAAATTAACAGAAGCGTTCTATCCAACTACAAGTGAGAAGACGAGTTAGAAAATGATCTAAATTTCTTAGCCGCTATTGTGTGTATTTTGTGAAGAAAAAATCATTTAAATTTCCAAAATTGCATCGTCCTAAATTTACAAAATTTCTATGAAAATCTTTTAAGAATCGATGGTCCTAACTCCCTTGATAATTTTGGCATTAACAATTTAGTAATTTCCCTTTTAAAAAAATATGTTCCATCCGAACGATTTACTATTTAACAATGGTTTTAATTATGGAATTAATCGGTAATTAATAGGCTCGAGCACACGTTCAGTGCAATTACAGTTTGATTCTTTTCTTGGTCCAAGGTTCGGACATATTGGCAGTGGTCGGAAAGTGGAGTGCCAGATTTTCGACTCGAGGCAAAAGCTACAACGTATACGGCGGCTAAAAAGTAGTTTGCGTCGCGGAATGCGTCTCATGTCGCGGACAGTATCGCTTGTGACAGTACAGATTCAATAAGCTTGATTCATGTTAATCGAGGTCAATCACATTTCACCGACAGCGTACAGTGGTCGATAAAATAGAGTTCTCCATCCATTACTATCAGATGACTGCGGATATTTATGCAAATTTGTATTTTCATGAATTATTTGTAACTTGTAACTTGTAAACTTGTTCCACCTGTTAAGTATGATAACGTATACTGCGTTTTGCATATTTCACGCGTATCCTCGCGTATTATGCGAGTTCAATGGATTTTTGCATTTTCGACCTGTCAGTCTGGTCTCTTAAATTAGAAACATTACGAAATTAAAGACGAATAAGGACAAAGCAAATGCGATTTTCAAACCGAAATAAATTTCTAAACGAAGCACTTAGCACGTCTAAGAGATTTAGGATTCAAACGACGAATTAACGCGTTTCCCGGTGAATGCATAAAAATCCGCAGTCCGGTATTATCACGACGATTCTTTGAAGAATTTTAACGAAGCTGGGAATTCATGCTTGTTAGAAGTTTTTCTTTGCTCGTACCTCCTTTCGATCGCTGCATCGTCCTAAGTTTGTCCAAATCAGCCGCTGAGCATAACGGTGTGTCAACCTCGTAGGTATTGTTGAACAAGGAATAGTTCACTTCGTATTCCCCAGTCTCCTTTTTGAACGTGATTATGTGTTCAAATCTGTGTCCCCATAAAATTTCAGAGGGCAGGTACGAGCTCCTGGCTTGAGTCGTCATGCCAGTTGATTCGATGACACCTGCAATTGACGAGGAATTTTAGAAATTTTGCTTGTCTTTTTGACTCATTAAATACATAAGGTTTCCTGAAATTTGGTCCAACGACAGCTGTAATCAATGCGAAATTATAGAAATTTATCTTCCTGATTCATCCAGTGTGTTATGCAACTGATGGTTCAATTACTCATCATACAGACTGATTCGACGCGGAAACATGTTATACGAAGCTTCTCTTTGTCGAGAAAATAGACCTCGATCGATTGAAAATTAGTCCGTAAAAGTTTATCAAATTCGATTTTTCGAAAAAGTTCGAACGAAGATATCTTTTGTTTTAGATTTTGAACTAATCTTCGCACGTGAGATAATCTATCAGCGATAATTTACTCGTATTTAATCCGAAAGTGGTTTGTTTCACGCGATCGAACGAAAACCTTTTGCTTCGTATTTTCGACTTTCACCTTGGTAATTTAATACGTGGGACCTGCGTATTAAATTACCTTCCAACATGACGATAATCTCGAATCGTTCCCTGAGCATATCGCTGGCTGATATATGATAAAGAGGCGACTTTTCGTCGATCTTGTGAACGATCGTCGTTGGCCAAATAAAGAATATCTTGTCCTCCTCGCCATCGCCGCCCACTTTCAATTCTGTTTGGAAGAACGGCAGCAGTTCTCCTTCTCTGGTAACCTGAAAGTATAGTTGACGCCATCAGATCATTATACTATTTATCCTGGATGAAAGCAATAAAGTAGAATTTCGTAGAAATTGGCACTGGACGAAGTTCCTTCGATCGAATCGAGACAACTTTATAGAGGAGAATTTAAGCGCGTGAATGACAAAAACAAAGTTTCTCTTTGGGATTCTTCGGTAAAAAAAAAGACGGACAAACAGGCGTTACGTAATCGTTTTGCACGTTCAACCCGAAGGAAATAGAAACTCACCTTCCTTTTGATCATCTGGGCTCTGACGTGAGCCTCGATGATGTGACTCTTCCTCATGTCACCGACACGGAACATCAAACAGGGTTGTCCATCCCTCTGACAGATCACAGCGTTCCTTGAAAACAGCAACGTCTGCGTTCTCTTCTTTGGCCGGGATAGTTTCGCGAAAACTATGCCGACCATGAAGGCCTGCAGGATCACACCTGTCATTGACTGGATACATATCACGAACACGGCCTCTGGACACTCGTCTGTTGGATGTTTCGACCCGTACCTACGATATTTGTCGCTGTTAGAATGGCTTCATCTCGAGGGAGAAAGTGAAAAACGGAACCGTAGAAGATCCGGTGGAGCCGAATTAATTAAACCGAAGCTTAGGGAGCCCAGTAGCATAGAATTTCTAGAACGGCCATGGGGCAATCGGGGATCGTGGTAGAACTTCAAAGTTATCTAGAAATCGTGGGATCATCTTAGACTGACGAAGATTTTGGGATCGTAGGGAACCGTAGGTTTGAGGTTTCGAGATTTTTGAAATGTTTATTTTCCAATCATCTTACGAGAAGAATTTAAAGTTTCCTGAATTTGTACAGTTCGTGAGACCACGCGATCGCGGGAATTTGCAAAGTGCGAAATTTTGAGAATCTTGAGATTTTGAAAATTGTGTGGTTTCAAGGATTCATTTCTTGCTATCCAAATCTCTGGATTACTACGACCTACGACTTCAGGTCGGAGGTACGGCTGGTCCCAGGATTTTCAGGCGACTGTCCCGGGTAGCTACAAAAAAAAAATCACCACTTTTAGGTGTCTAATGAACGAATTCGAATTTTCCGAGTGATCCGCGTGAATTGACAAGTTGCACTTAACCCGTAGAAAAATTCGTTTATCTTATCGTTTAGTCGATTGCAAACTGCGGCTCAAGTTCTCCTGATTATCTGTATCTGTGATCTACAATCTCTAGATGACGTAAAGTGGTACTACAATCTGTACGCGACCTAAGATTAGGTACCGAGGCAATTAATCTCAGATTAATTTCACCAGTTTGCTGGGTTACTCTAGGTCAGAATTCTCCAATCTTGCCAATCGCAATGTTTGCAAGGTAACTTCGCTGTTGTACCTCGAATGAGAGTTACGAATATTAAATAAGTTTCCTCTCGTTCGCTAGATTTCTAAGAAAATTACCGACGATCGCATCGAGCCCCAACGTTATCGCAACCAACCAACTAACTTAACTAATTAATCAATTAACCAATTAACTTAACTAATTAATCAGGGGAGGAAGGGTATAGTTCTTCGAAATCGACCGCGTTGTTAATTCATTCGAGTCACTGATCCGATATAAATTACGCTTGATAATAATAGAAGATAAGTGGTAGTCACCCGATCGTGTGCTGCGTCTCGATGGAAAATAGGAAGGAACTGGTGAATCCACGAATCTCCCTGATGCACGGGGTGAACGTTATGTTTGGATTGTTCTGATTTTCCAGGTCGAGGTCGCCGTGGCTGTACGCTATCAGCCACCATATCAGGGCGAAACCGAGCCATGACAATAGGAAGTTCATGGAGAACACCAGGAGAGTCCAACGCCATTGTGCGTCCACCAGCGTCGTGAAAATATCCTGAAAAGGTTACATAAAAATATAGTTTCGATGAAAATTTGAAATCGTCTGATTATACAGGCTGCGGTCGAATAACACGTACAAACAGGCACGCGATGATTTCTTGATGAAAAAATAAGAAGAGAATATGCGATAAAGTTTGTTCAGTTGTTAAGGTTTAGTTTTGGAGAAAATCGAGCTTGCAAATTTATCGAATATACTTGAACATGGCTAACTACCGATTGGATATGAGTAAGCGATCGATAAGACGTTATCGCAGAGGCGAAAGTAAGTAAAAAATAAAAAATAAAATTTTTCCCTTTAAGACTTCATTTTCAAGAAAATAGAGTTCGAATATGTTTAGTTAAGAATCGATCTGGTAGTTAAATAAGATAAATATGAAAATTTATTTTTTCGCAAACGAAGCGTCTTGAGAACAAATTTTACTACGCATTTTCCACTTATTTTCACACGTAGAACGACCTGCTGTTGATTATTTAGCTCTGTCTAGTGCGAAATTAACCACGTTCGAGTATACCCGATAAATTTTCAAACTCGATTTTCTCGTAAACTCAACCATAAATAAAAACATTTTATTACACATTTTATTCTTATTTTTTTATAAGAAATCACCTCGTACCCGTTTGTACGTGTTATGAGTTCCTTTGACATGCATACTAAATTGAATATTAAATTGACGTATAAAATATTATTACGAGCTAGTATTAATACGTATAAAATATTATTTCTGGAAGAGTTAAATTTAACAAATCCATGTCAGTCATTGAACTGTCTATCATCTTATGTTTGTTTAAAGTATAGTATGTTAGTTTTCTTCTGTTTGAAGCGTACATCGAAAGTATCGATTAAATTGTTATACTGTTTTCATAACTGTTGTTAGGTAGTTTTCATAAAATTACCATCCATCTCAAGGAATGTATCGCATGGTGGTGGAAAAATTCCTTTAAAATGACCATAGACGTATCTGGGTCGAAAAGGAAACAACTTGCGCTACAAATTATTTATATCGAATGTCAGGCTGATTTATAACAAAGATATTGTGACCTGGTGATATCGGCTATCGTGAATAATTCCTACGATTCTTTTACGAAGCTTTCAATTTAGAAAAAGTGACATGGAAATTATTGGAAACATCTTGGTGTAACGAGAATTTCATCTAGACGATTTTTCAATACGTACGTTGTTCTAACAGAAACCGACAAACCAAAGAATCTTCCGTTTAAAAATGAAAAAAATGAAAGTAAAAAGTCTGGAACTGAAAATTTGTATAAATTTAGAATAATCAAAGTACGTGGTTAATCGTTGAGAAAGCGCATCGAATAAGAAAAGAAAATTGCTCTTGTCGATTAAACTCGATATTCTAAAGGAACTGTGTACAATAGAAAATCTTATTTGAGACCACAACGATTCATCAATCTAACATAAACTTTCAATAAAACGATATTATCGACTTAAGAGTAAATGGACCGTTAAGAACATCGAGAAAGTATAACAATTGCGCTAATTTTAACACGTTTGAGAAATAAACGTTTCTAGAGAACCGGAATATAGAAATTACATGAAAACATCGACTATAGAGAAGGACGACAATTTGGCAAGTAATTGTACTCGGAAAATAGATGGAGATAAATCAAGTTCGCGTTTTTACGCTAAATGAGGTTCGTACGGTTTCGTGTAAAAAGGAGGCGTAAAACTTGTAGCGTGATCGTTAAGTGTCGCTGGCGGAAATTCGTGACATCGCCTTGGAACGTTGTATATATGTTCTTAAAACGAAACTGCTACAGTCGTACGCTTTTAGAAATACTTTAAAATTACCTGAAGGTAACGGCGCCGTCTCTTGGCGACATTTCCTTGTACGACATTGCAATCGCCGTGCTTGAAAACCACTCTTTTGCGTATCCGTCGCGAGCTGAATCTTGTTTGCCGGTATCTGAAAGCAGAAAGCAGCGTTGAGTACTTTGCGTATATTTAAAAGTCGAATTGCGACGTTAGTTAATTGTTTCGCTACTTCGATCTTACGAACATGCTTCTATAAACTACTAGATAATTATATAAAATGTTATATAACGCATTAGAAAACTCGAAATAATTAAGATGGATTAAACTATCTTTATTTTATTTTCGGATACGTAGTTTGCTTCGTTCCTTGGATTCGTCTTATCAGGAACCAAGTCCTTGTAGAACGTTAGATGATTACGTAAAGTATTATATAAAATATCCGAAAACTCGAGATAATCGAAACGTGGTACTTTATCTGTACTTTATTTTCAGATACGTACTTTGTTTCAGTAGAATCGAATTTATTAGGGACCAGGTCTTTGTAAAATATTAGACGATTATATAAAGTATTATATAAAATGTTGGACAAGCTCGTAATAGTCAAAACAAGGTGCTCCATCTCTATTGTATTTGCAGATATATACTTTGTTTTATTGAAACGTAACATATCGCTGACCAAATATTAAAACGACGCCTAAAGGTATAGACGCAATAACGTTGGAAAGTGCAAAATAATTTGCACGCTATTTTATCAAAGTACAAGGAAAATTATTAGAATACCTGACAAGTAGATGTTTTCCAGAACTTTGTTATATAAATCAGAGACACGAACAGACTTCTATTAAATTTCCTCGAGATTTCATAAAATTGTCAGGTGAAAATGAAAGAAAGAAATATCGAATTCTCTTTTACAACCCCGATATCGGAAAAAGACACAGTTCGACGATACGAGACAAACTAAAAAAAAAAAACTTGCGAATGAAAAGTTGACCCTGGATCAAGTTGGACAATTAGAAATTCGAACAGCGCGCTATTTCTGTTCTCCAAATTTCTCGCCAGAGACCGAGAACCTCTGTTCTATATCAGGCGCCGGTTTTCGAAGAAGGTCACTGACATCCTTCGTTCTTTTTTCGTCTACGTCGGATCGTTTCTACGCACACCTGATGGAAAGAAATCGCGTCCTAGAGGGTTGTGTTCCGCGCGAGACAGAAAACGAGACGTCCAGCTAAAAACCTCCCACGGCTTCTCTAAAGGCCGTTTAAAATGGTCGTACGGTCTGCTTCGAAATACACTGACGCTAATGCCAAAGGACATAATTTACCGCTGAACGCGTTTCCTACGCGCCGGGATGGCCCGATTTAGAGCAATCTGCCAGAAAATCGACAGACAAACGAGTCCTGATAGTCTTACGTCTCTACATGAATCACTACCTTCGTCCCTAATTGCGAGCAACTTTTAAAAGCATCGTCTTCTAACCAATAATTCGCACGTGATTACTATGAATCACAGCTTCGAAGAATTACACTTCCACTTAAGCCCGTCGCACTTGTTGAATTTTTAGTTCCTCTTTGCGTTCCGAAGAAGACAATTTTCATACCTTCGACGTCAGACCTTCGATCTCAAACATTTAGTATTGTACCGTAGGTAGAAGTTCACTCGTGTCTTCACTATATTATTAGCGTAACATCAACATGTTGACCGCTATGCAGTTAATTTAGTATGTGGGTTTTCCCCTGAGAGTCACGACAGATTGAAATATAATAACGTAACGTTTAATTTTTCTAAAGTATTTGATATTGTGTGTTCTAAGGTGTTACTGTTCGTGTTACCTCAGTTATCGGCATCGTCGAACGTTTCTAAGTTCTGGAAACTTATCGAATTTTAATCATTGTCAAATATTTGATACTATGGGCCGTCAATGAATACCAGTCGAAAGACAACGTGTTAAGGTTTATTGGTAAAACAACGAAGATATTTATTCGTTCACAATTTTTCTACAAATCGCGTAACGTAACGAAATCGTTTATTGCGCTGAATATTATTTTTACGCTCACGTTCTTCTTCAGCCAACGAATTACTCGGCTAATTATGCATCGAGGTAATCCAATTTTTATCTTAATAGCTTCGTTAATTACGCGTCCTTCGATAATCGTACTTTCTTATTAGTTAACAAATTTCTTCAAACTCGACGATACAAAAGGAACAGTCACTAACACGTGCAATTTCCATTTAAAGATTCTCGATCTTTCCTTCTATTCTTTAAACATTGGATATTTTGTTCTACGTTAGAATTAAAGAGATCGAAACATAATAAATTTGAGCAGGATGATAATACCTAGAATTGCATACAATAATCATCGGAGATTGAATTTTCAAAGTCTAAGTACGATTTGGTTATTCAGTTTCTCAGATTGCTTCCTCGAACAGAAGACAGCAAAGTCACCAAGAATATCGAATATTTTCGGCGGCGCATAGTTTTCATATTTTCATGGTTGTTTAGAAAACTGGCGTGTTCTCCCGTGGAATGTCTGTTTCGTATTCGAATCGGTACTTCGTCGTAGAAAATGAAACGCTTGAAGAAACGTTTATCGAATATCGTTTTACCGAATTCAATAATCTTACAGCAGCTGTTGTCATCTCGCAAACATCGGTAAATTCGATTGCTCCCTAAGTGGTCCTGGTCCCATAGGCTTTTTCGCCAACGTGAAAATAAGTATTACGAAATCTGATATCCAAATATTTGCTTGATCCTGTTTCATCCGAGTCACCGACGTTACGGTAAATATTTATCGAAATGTTCGTAGTGAACTACAATCTTAACAACAGGTATTGTTATATATTCTTTGTTCTTTTTTTCACGCTGAATTCCATTTTACAATCAGACTCTTCCACCAGCTATAGTTCCTATCTGATTATTGTATTATTATTTAATCGCTAAATTCATAGCACGTACTGTTGATCGTTTCATTGCCGGACTTTTAATTATTGTGATTAAATAATGGGAGAATTTATTGTAACATGACTTCTGTAAAGATTTATGCTGTGATATATCGTGACAGATCCCTTACATTTGTTACAAATCTTCTTAATTCTTTATGTCCCGAGTCATAAGGAATCTGAAATCTATCTTAAATATACAGGGTGGTTGGTAACTGGTGGTACAAGCGGAAAGGGGGATATTCTACGCGAAAAAGAAGTCGAAAATATAGAATAAAAATTTTTCGTTCACGGCTTTGTTTTCGAGAAAATCGACATTGAATTTTCGCTCGGTACGCGTGCACCTTATCACGTCTCGTTATAACGGATCTCACTGTAGATCGTTGTCTCGATGGAAAAATTAAAAAAAAAAAATTAAAAAAACAAATTTTTATTCTATATTTTCGACTTCTTTTTTCGCGTAGAATCACCAGTTACCAACCACCCTGTATAAGAATCTTTTCGATATATTTTTAAAACTTGTCTTCCGTCCGCAGAACATGCAGAGCGATTTCGTCAAAACTTTGAAAATATTTCGAATATGAAAAAGCAATATGACGATAAGTAGAGATCTAATAAGCTGATTGACTATTATCGAACATTTAAATAGGATGTTCCCCAAGCCAAATATTTCAGGAAGTCGATTATCCCTTTTTAACCATTCAAATTCTACGAAAAGAAAAGTATTAAAAAACGCAGACTATTTTCCATGCAAAGATTTGTAATGCAAATTCGCGCGTACTCTTTTGCCACTCGGATTGAAGCTACAACGTAACTTGCAAATATCATAATATAATAATATCTCTCGATAATATAATAATAATTCTCAGCTGTGCATCGTTAAAACGAACCAAGAGCAGTCTGAACAAGGCAAACTGATCGGTTGATCCTTCCTAAAGTTAACTTCAAGCATTTTGCTAAAAATACACCGATTCCGATTCTATCTCCGTGAAAAGTCATCTTTGCTCACGGTACAGGCCTATTCTATTCGCAGATCTCGTTCGTCGAACGTCAATAACATTCGTATTGCGAAGAAATCGATAGGTTTCAGACATATTAAAATCGATTGTAATCCGAATGATAAAGATTCATTTGATTTTGAGCGATCGATAAAGAAACGATCATCGAGAGATGTCATTCTAAGAAGAAGATTTATAGCAAGTTTTGGCAGAGAATTGGACGATCGGAGACAAAGTGGATGTTTCAAGTGGATATCAAAGTTAAGCTAGATACATTAAAATTCTGACGTTAGCTGAAATACAGCGTAGAGTACGCAATTTGGCAACTGATAGCGTCTCGGTATAAACGAATGCTCCCTGTGACGAACGAGGAACACGGTTCGCTATAACGTTCGATGATGCCGTAGAAAAGAAATAGAAGATCTCAGAATATCGAGGTGATACTAGATTTTATAATTAGAGCGATATTTCGGTGTTATAAATACTAACGCGGAACCCTACCGATACTGATCAAATCAAGACATCTTCAATGCTAGTCTCGGTAGCTTTTAGAACTTAATTCTGGTCAGGTTTGAAAGTTTCAAGCCTGTATTCAGGCCGGTCAAAAATGTACAACTTCGAGCTAGAAACGTTTACAGACTCTTAAATATTAATATTAAACGTTAAAATTTTCAACAGTCGGATACGTTTAAAAGTTTAAGAAACTTCAACCGGGAACGTTTGAAAATTAAACAATTCTAACTTGAGAACGCTGGGGAATCTAGAAGTTTGAATTCAAAGTGTTCAGAAATGAAAATTTTGTTATTTAATGCGTTCGGAAATTTGAACATTCGAAATTGAAGCGTTCAAAAAGTCCGAAATATGGATTCAAAATATTTATAAATTGCAACATTTTTGATTGGAAGCGCTCGGAGAAATAAAAATTTTGATTGGAAGCGTGAGAAAATTCGCAAAGTTGTACGCAAATCGCTCAGAAGCTCCAAAATATAGAGTCGAGACGCTTAAAAATCGAAAACTTTGTTATTCAAAGCGCCGAATACTTCGCAAAGTCAAATTCAAAGCGTCCAGGAATTCGCAAAGTTGAATTCAAAGCGAAAACGCCAAAAATTCTCATTCGAAGCGTCAGAAAATTCGCGAATTTCAATTCAGGTCGTCGAAAACGACTTAAAATTCCTACGAATGTTGCTCGAATTCTCCGCGTTCTGTCCATTCCTCGGTATATTTACCAAAAATGGATCTTGCGACGTTTCCAAATCCGAGCTAGCTGTCACGGAGAACCGCGAGTTCCTCGAACTTGAAAATTCGAACTGGCCAAGTAATTCGAACTAATTTTAAGTTACTCGACGTAATTAAGCAACATTCGCGACCGTGTAACGCGAATGGGGAAGAACCCGCGTCCGCGGCTATCCAGAGTTTCCGGGGTGATGTTGTGAATTCCAGGGACAGTAGCCAGACGACAGGCGCGTGTATTTCTGATCGAATCAGCCAGAAATAAGCAGACGATGGTGCGGAACTCGGAAAATTCGTTCAGCCAGACAGAATCGAAATTTAGGAACAGTGTTTACATAGACGCGTTGCGTAGCCACGGATTATTGAAATCTAGAAACTCGTACGAAAAGCGTTAAGGTTGTTGGCAATGTCCACATGATCTCTTTGAACTTGTCTCTTTTCCCTCGCCCCTGATACACTTCGCCACGAGTCAGGCGATTTTCTTCGTCGAACCGACGCGTCGCGTCCGCCCGACGTCAGAGTTGATACTTGGACGTGGACGCCGAGTGGTAGACAGGATGTTTGTCTTTCGGATGTAGGAAGATGATGAGAGAGCTTCGTTTGCTTTGTTATCGTACATTAATAGAGGTGTCTCTAATGTTAGGAATATCACAGTTCAGCGTCTTTCTTAACGCTGGAACTGTTGGTGATTAAATGTGAATAGAAATTCAATTATTTAAATATGGAAATTCAATGTGTCGAAGAAATATTAAGATGAAAAACGGAAGGAAAAGAAAGGGAGCTTTTACTCAGACACTTAGTCGAAAATAAAAGATGCAATTTTATGCGAAATATTCTTCCTGAAGCGAATTGAAAATTTCTGAATTGCATTGAAAAATGACGAGCCGGTTATTTTCACCATTTCCGATTCATTCCTCTTCGTCCATTTAATACATGTATTCGTTTTATGTATATTTAAAAGTAATCGTTGAAAAATAATTTACCATTATTTAATTATACTTTTTAATGGAAATTGTTCCTTTGTTAATGGTTTAAAACGATATGACTATTTAAAAAGGCTTAACATAACAAACTTGTCGTTATTCGTCAATTTCTGATGAAGATTTTCATAGAATGAATTTTCGGAGGATTCTCTATATTTCTTTTTCTCAGTTCATTTTTCTCTTTTGAAGATTTTTTCGAAGAATAGAAATATCTTCATGGATGAGAGATCGGAATCGACAATTATGGTTTATCGACTAGTTTAAGTGGTTAGCTAGGTCTTCCAACTTCCGCAGACGAACGAGAAAGCGTATAACCCGATAGATTCGGACTTTTGGTACTGGTTTTCTCGAAGAGACCTAGACCGCGGTTCGATTTGGCTTGGTCCGTTCGTCTGGCAAACGACGTTCTAAATTCGTGTGCTTCGGTTCAGTTTCAACCCTGACATATTGACCCGAGATGAAAATAGATCAAGACTTCCACACCTGTTCGGGTTACTGTTACTGACGAAGCTGGAAAGTCGGAGAGATTTTTTCCCTTCGAGAGGAACCTGTCCGCTTTAACGAATCCTGGGGAAAACTTGATAATTTGAAACTTCATAACCTTTGACTCTGACGCTCGTGGAGGATTCGCGAGATAATTACTCGAAGGCAATTGTGTGCTCTGCTTACTTTCTTCCTTAGCTTTTTCACCAAAAATCTACTAGAATTTTACTAGCCGAGGTGTCTGCAATTAGCGATGCAATTGGCAGTGACCCTGCGTGAAAAAGTATTTGAAAAACTGTTGAAAGTATTTTCCACTCTATCCTTTATTTTACTGAATTTTACACCTGATGAGATTTCTTTTATCAGAAGGTAATAATCTGTCGTGTATAAATATTCCGTTTAATTCCTATGTTGTCGATCGTCAAATGCGATAAGTGAAGTTGCTGTTAAATTGTTTATTAAACGCAGAGGTAAATGTCAACCTGAAGGAACGACGATTATCAGGGACAGTAACTAGATGCAGAAGAATTGGATAAATATTTCGAGTAAACTTGATCAAACACGGATCCTCCTCGATTGAGAAAATTGTATCCTACATCCTCGACGTATTTATTCGCGTACAGTCGCCTTTCTGCCCGATTGAATCAACAGTTACACCCTATATCATATACTTCATAGCTTGGAAAACGAATCTCGTTAGGTAGTTGGATGTTTGCGTCCAATTTTCTATGAGTCTGTTAATATTAAGGGTTTATAAAAGAGGATATGAACATTTCACAGGTAATTGATTGGTAAAACGATCGATTAGGAAATAGAGAGTTTACAACGACGTTTCGAAAGGCCGACCCACGCGGTTCGTAAAACGGAACGATTTAGAGCAGACGAGAAAGTGCCTGTGATTATGATAACTAGCCGCAATAAACCTAATGATATAAACCGTTCAGAGAGATTGTTGTTTAAAGAACGTTACTTACGAGATGGTACGAGCCTTAACTCGACTATTGGAAGTCGTCCTTGATTCAGACTCTTTCATCTTGGTCCGAAACGCTACACCAGATGATGATGATCGTTGTACCTATACTGTTTTCAGCGTTATCCGATATTTTATGCATTGCAGCCATTTAGTATTTTTATGCTAAGTGCACTTTGTGCTTAGATGCAGGAAAGCAACGCTTGCCACCACGGAAGACTAGATTAGAATTTTTGCGTTCAATTTGCATCGACATAGCTACTGTTCAGCGACTCTTCCGCATTTTTATGAAACAGTCTACGAATCAATATCGAAACACGATCTTATGAAGACGGATAATGTGCGATGTTACTTACACGGTGTTGTCGTAACTCTTTGTTGGAAATACAGTCAATCTCGAAGGTGCTTCGTGCATACTATAAAAATACGTGTTTTCATTAGGACAAATCGTATTCTCGTTGCAATAAGTGTTTTATAACGAAACGTACGTTATTCCATAAAGATATTTCAAAACAGATCTGAAGGAAAAGAATTGCATTCGAACGATCTTATTATTTCGATTGGTAGGTTTCAATATTTCGTGGAGATTTTGCTTTGTGCTTGAAACTAACTCCGAAGTTAGTTTCTCTGGCAAAAAATAATTTGCACCTTGCGGTGAAACTTGGAATTCCATTCCGATCGATTTAACGTCACTATAATACGACGCAGACGAAGACTTTCGTGATTGACCGTATTTTTGAACTTTTCCCAACAGATTCTTTGATATCATAAGATCATTATAATAAGAAAATAGACTTTTTTAATGTATCCAGTTTTTTCAATGAATATGATCACTCTTATGTAATAAAACGTGCAATAGAAGCGACATACTTCTGCAATTCTTCCCTCCAAGCAGCTTCCCCTGACGTGGTCGCCTTAACGACCAGCATCGACACTTGAGACAACGCTCTCCGTAGGCCGGATAACGCCATTCCCTCGCCCAAGTGGATCTTTCCGGATCCCGAGGAACTCGGTGAAAGTGTTTTTAACGTCGATCCATCCATTCTTTCTCTTCTTCTGCTTTTCTCTCTTCAAAGGACACACCGGATTTTTATCTCTCACTCTATTCGTGCAGATAATTATTTTAACTGGTCATCATTGACCGATCGATCGGATTAAATATCATCTTTCTCTCTTTTTTCCTCTCTTTCTTTGCTTTGCAACGTGACAACGAAAGGTCGGTGATCGGTAAAAATAAATGCTTGTAGATCTAGCCACACGCGTGGACTTTGCTATCTTATTTAGTGCCAGCTACTCGCGATATGTGTTATAAATAAAAAAAAAAAAAAAAAAAAAAAGTCACTATAATACGACGCAGACGAAGACTTTCGTGATTGACCGTATTTTTGAACTTTTCCCAACAGATTCTTTGATATCATAAGATCATTATAATAAGAAAATAGACTTTTTTAATGTATCCAGTTTTTTCAATGAATATGATCACTCTTATGTAATAAAACGTGCAATAGAAGCGACATACTTCTGCAATTCTTCCCTCCAAGCAGCTTCCCCTGACGTGGTCGCCTTAACGACCAGCATCGACACTTGAGACAACGCTCTCCGTAGGCCGGATAACGCCATTCCCTCGCCCAAGTGGATCTTTCCGGATCCCGAGGAACTCGGTGAAAGTGTTTTTAACGTCGATCCATCCATTCTTTCTCTTCTTCTGCTTTTCTCTCTTCAAAGGACACACCGGATTTTTATCTCTCACTCTATTCGTGCAGATAATTATTTTAACTGGTCATCATTGACCGATCGATCGGATTAAATATCATCTTTCTCTCTTTTTTCCTCTCTTTCTTTGCTTTGCAACGTGACAACGAAAGGTCGGTGATCGGTAAAAATAAATGCTTGTAGATCTAGCCACACGCGTGGACTTTGCTATCTTATTTAGTGCCAGCTACTCGCGATATGTGTTATAAAAAAAAAAAAAAAAAAAAAAAAGAAAGACTACGAAGACACAGAAAAAATCTGTGTTTCTCGAACAACGACTCAGTGTTGAGCACGCTTAGAATCCAACTCGTATTTCGACCCGAGTTGCAGCGGAATTTCGGCGTCTAAGTTTAAGCCACCTTCGAGCGGGGGGCCGAGAACCGCACCAGCGGATGCTCTTAAAGCACAACGAATAAAGAACTCATCGTCAGAGCCAAATATCGCAGCCTGTCCAGAGCCATTGGAAAATCCAGATCAATCGTTTGCACCACATCCGCTTCTCGATCTTGCCGCGTTTTCTCTGCCCTGTGACCCCTTCGAATCACATCCTCCGATCTTTTCGATATTCCCGCGCACACTCGCTTCTATGTTCACTTCACTATGTCACTTTCACTCACAATAAAATCTCCAAATCGTTCACTTCACACCGATTTCCCTTATATTTTATCCTGGTGTTTCTTAAACAAATTCGCCACTGTTCGTTCTCATCTTTTATCGCGAGAAGGGAGGAACTCGTTTTCTGGTGGGAAAATGAAAAAGAAAAGAAATTTCTGGAGTAACTTTCACGAGGCAACGGGGCACTGATTTACGCACTTTGCCGGACTATTTATAAGAACGTCGCGTCACCGGGTGAAATCATTGAAAAAAATCCAAGGTAGCGCGGAAGAAGAAGAAGAGGGAAAGGGGCGCTGGCGATCGTCGACTAAAGTTGCTGAGGGTGTTCGTCCAATTATCGAGTACGTTAACGAACCGAGGCTCAGCCGACACTGAAACGATTCTACTTCGACCCTTGCTCTTGGCGATTTCCCTTTTGTCTTCGCGCTAGCCAATTTGGCAACGTACGGAGAATCCGTAAGATTCGTTCCATTCGCTAGAGATGGAGCCTCGATGACAAGAGACACCGCACCGAAACAAGTCGTTGCACCGGTGCATCATTTATATTTGTCGAAACGTCTCTTCATCAAGCTTTCGGATAAGCTTTTCGCCATTGGCGATGCCGATACGTTTTCATGACCGTGCAGATTTAAGGGTTCTGTTTAATTGAAATGGACTGGGAATATTTATGCATTTATGACACGTTTAATTGATGCACGAGTTCAGTACTTTAACGAAATTAAAGCAGCAAATTAAAGTAGTAGATGACAAGCAGTAGATTTAATCAGTTAGCTGTTGCCACCTGTTTGAAAAGTGTGTGCCTAAATATTATTAGACTAATATTATTTATATAGATTAAAAATTATTAAACTACATATCGTACACTATATAAAGCTTTTTAATAATAATAGGTATAATAAGTAACAAGTAGTAAATACAAGTAATGCATCATACAGTAATAAATGCAAATAATAAGCAACACGTACTAAATACAAATAATGAATATAATAAATAACAAATATAAGTACTAAATTGACTTTGATAAAATTGATCTCGTACAGTGATAAGTACAAATACTAAGCAACAAGTACTAAATACAAATAACGAGTAACAAATAATAAATACAATTGGTAAATTGATTTTGTATGTGATTGATTGGTAAATGGTAAATTGATTTGACAAAATTGATCTTGTGCGTTGCACAGTGATAAGTATAGATATTAACTAACCATTAGTTAATACAAATAACGAGTAATAAGTAATAAATTGATTTTGTGCTTTGTGTGTAATGTAGGCATCGATAAACAAGTAACAAATAATAAATCGGTTTTGATGAAATTCATTTTGTAGATTGTATCCTCCTTATAAAAATATAAGAAGAGACATGTTTTCAACTATCGACAACTGACCTGCTTAAACAGATCCGCTTCGTAAATCGGTATAAATGAAATGCAACAGGAGGAACAGAAATTGTTCTACTAAAGGATTAGCCGAGTAAATGGATTAGATTTTTCAGGTTTCACGTAAGAACTAGTTGAACTCGAGACATTTACCACACCCCATCTGTTTCTCTAAGATAGTAGTTCCGTTAGAAAGAAGGAATTCAAAGTCAGTAAAATATGGACAGAAGCTATGGACTTAAGTATGGAAACTTTCACACATCAATTAAAACGGATGCGAATTCCGTGCAATAATTCTTGTAGATAGATCTGCCACTATAATCAAGAACGCTAAATAGACCTAAATTAATAATCGATAAATGCTATTACGTACCGTAACCTATTGTATACCGAAATCCATTCTTCGATCAGGACCAAGGCCACCAAATGTGCAAATATCGTCGGACCTGTGATAATTCAAAGCAACTGTCAAAATTTAGCACCGACTTTACCGTTAAGGCCGATACAATAATCCATAATATACGTATAAAAAAAGATCTCCTGTTGTAGCATGGAACACAGCATCTTTTCAGTCAAATTTCGTAGCCTCTTCGATCTAGTTATATTCAATTGAAGACGGAATTTTTTTTTATCACGAGGCCAACTACATTAAATGCGTATTATACTTTTCACGTTATATAAATTATCCATTTCTGAAGATTTACATTTCTCATAAACTCACAAACATTTTCGTCTAATAATTCCTCTGCCATCATAAAGGAGTGAACAATCAACATTTCTGACCAACAAAAACAAACTGGCTCTTTGTATGCAATACAGTGCGATTAATCTTCAAAGATCGAACAAAACCATTCGTACGACGCGAGGGCGGAGTAAGAAACCGTATGGTACCGATACGTTGCTTAACAAACATCTCGATTAACCTCAAGCGAAACGTCGTGGTTTTTATGGTGCGCGCGTACGCGGCCAACGACGCCGGCGTCAGGATTATCTGTTTGAGGCGTCTTCCGCAATTAGACGGTTCTATTCTCGTCCCGAAAAGCAGGATTTCTGCCGATCGTGGCAGGGAAACGGGAACGACGCTATTTTCGCGGGGTCGCGAGCCACGTATTGTGATCCAGTTTTCACGACGAACGACGACGCGTCGCGTCGCGTGTATTTTCGACGGCGCCGCCGAAAATCGCGTTGCGTCTTCCACACGCAATTATCGCTATTCTCCGATGGATCCTCGGAAGATCGGTTCCAGATGGATTCCCCGCTGCCTTCGATGGCCGTGTGAATTATTTTTGTTTTTGCCACGTTCGAGTTTCGTGACGTTAAAAGCGGAACGTTTCTAATGTGCAATAAGTTATCCGTGCCTTGGAGGATTCAACGAGAAGATTATCGTAAAGAATACAATTCAACAGAATTTGAATAGAATTTCAATAGTTTTCAAACTATCAAATTATTCAAGAAAATTATTCAAATTAGATGTTCTTACAAGTTTTCTAAGTTGTACAATTTATGGTGCTGACCTCATAGAGAGGCTAATTAATAATACCACAAGTGCTCAATGGATTCGTTCTAAAATAAGATTAGGAAGAATAGATTGCCCGGCCATAAAATCCATAGTAAGAAGGAAAACACCAGTTCAACCAATTAATTGCAACCTAACTTATCGCCACCTGTTTGAGAATTCGCATTATATGTTTTGGCTTAAAATTTAAGGGCTACTTATATTCTTTTCTATTGCTAATGAAAGGACGCAATGGTCGAATATTTTCTAAATACGTTTTTGGAAAATTTCATCGAAACATATTTATTAAAACATATTTGTTGAAACATTTTATTAAACATAGAAAAATATTTCTTGTTAGTGCGTGCATTCTCTGAGTGACCTCTGAATAATTTCTACGTTTTACTCGACGCTAGAACTAGGCACGGCCAACGTGTAAAACTTGTATCGTTCGGATCAAATGGAGAAGTGTACGAACGAAATCTGTAACACGAAGAAAGGAACAAGCTTCGTTTACAGTTATACACTGTAGAATTTTTATGAAATATTACGAATTAGTTATTTAGACCGTCTCAGGCTTTGTATTGTTACATAAGTTTGTTTACTATTCAAATCTGTGAAAAAAGTCCACTTAAAATCTGTAAAATGTCTATGAAGAATTATGGACCGATCGTTTCTATTATTCTAGTGGTTCTAGCTTTTTATCAGTTTTTAGTTCCCCTTTTGTTTCACCATCTTTTTGATATCTTGCAAAAATTTCTTTTGCGTCGAATCGCACAAGCAGTTTGGTTTCTCCGAATATTTCGCGATTCCAACAGAGGAAGGACGAGATTATCGTAAAGAGACCTCGCTAACTGCATCGTTGAAAGTTACGATATTGCTCGCCAAGCTCTCATCCACCTATATCTCTCGTGCAAATAGTAAAGGTATACTTACAGAAAATGGAGAAAAACGGGAATTCTCGGTTTTCTTAAAAACCCCTGCGTTTCCATATTTCGAGTTTGACCAGGAAATACGTATGTGTACCTTCCTTTGAGACACTTGCGATTTTACGTTTTTACTGTCAACGTGAATAGGTAGACGTGGTTACAAGTATAACGAACATTGACCAATCGTCGTAAGTTTTGCAATTTTTCGTTAAATTAAGTAATTAAGATAAATATCGTTATTCCTATTTCGCTTAAATAGCTGGTAGAGAATAGTTTAAGTATGTAGGCCCAAGTTCAGTGCCGGATGTATAGATATGTACAAATCTCCGCATATATACGAAAAGATATTTTTAACGTTCTTCGTACTCTTGCAACAATTTCATGCAACGTTATTTTTCAACTATATCACTCGAAGCGGAACGTAGACACACGTACGAGGAAGAAAAATTAGAAAATTCGTTTGTTCGAGGGAGGACCTCCTCTTCGAAGCTAATTCAAATTATGAATTAATTTCCTACAAAATTATACACCAACCATAAATAAATACGTATTATCGAAACATTTTAAAACGCATGAACGATACAAAAGTTAAAAAATCCATCTGGCCAGTAGAGGTTCAATTTTTGTCTTCGGACCGGTCCAAGCTATAAATTTCGTTCTGTATTATTTAAAAAATCTCATAAACTAGAATATATACATGGAAAGAAGTTAAGAAGTCCACCTGCTCGGTGGAGCACTACTATTTCCCTTGGAACTGATCCAAGTTACCAACTAATTTCATACATAATATTATCCTTCAGTCGTATAATTTAAATATTCTTACGATATATACACGTTTAACATATATAATAATAAAATCTATAATATAATAATATTAACAATAATGATAGTATAATATATCTGTATATCAGGGAGTAAGAGATAAATAAAAAAGAAATATAGAAAATGACCTGCTCAGTAAAGGGCCGGTCTCCCCCTTGAAGCTGATCCTGCTGAATGTCCTTCTCTGAAAGTTGCTGAGAATGCCGCGTTTCTGCTTCTCGTTGTTGCCTCTTCCGGCCTCGTCCGTGGAGTCATCGCACACTTTTATTGCAACCGCGGTCGTAGGAACCGTCGAGTTCACCAATAACTCGTCCAGTGGCACTGTGTTGTTGTCGGTGGCGATCGTATGCTCGTCCGATTCCTCGTTGGTTCCTTCTTTCGTCAGAGAACCCTTTTCAGTCATGAGCATTTCGTTCAACGATCTCGATTTCCCTCCCGTGTCTCTTTTCTTCTCCTATTCAGAGTTTCTTCGCCAAATTCACCGACGCGATACAAAGAAGAATTTCATGCCGCGTTCGAACAGAATCTCCAGAAACCGTCGGCTCCTCTGTCTAAGCACTGGTTTCCACGATATTCAAAGAGGCCGCAGAGATCTTCGGCGGCTCTATTGAAACGCCGTATCCCGGAAAAAGTCAAAGAGGCTCTAGAAAGCATCGATCCTTTTGTTAAAGCGCCGAATCTCACAAAGCTCAATGAGGATGATAGAAATTTCCGATTCTTCCGTTTGAACACTGACTCCGCGATGTTCAGAGATGCTGCGTGGATCTTTGACTTCTCTGTTGGAACGCTCTGTATAAATTCAAAGAGAATCTAGAAACCATCGGTCCTTGCGCGAAGAGAAATTGAAAATTCAAATCTAGAAATTTCCGACTCTTTTAATTATCCACGATATTCGAAATTTAGAAATCGACGATCCTTTTGTCAAGGCGCTGACTGATCGACGATCGTGTCGTATCAACGGCGACGAGAATCTTCTTTTTCGAATTTGGAAATCTGTCGAACCACTGGACCCGACCACGTCCGAAACGAATCCAGGAATGGGCAACTCGTTTTACCAATTAATTTTGTCTCTTTCGCAAACGTTTCTCGCTTATCCTTTGCCACATCATCGTACGAGAACCTCAGCGAAGATTTAGAGTGACAGATTTTTGAACACCATTGAACGACGAGATACGAGACGGTTGTTATCCGTGATCATGAGGTTTCTAGAATGATTTTTGTCGCCAGCGTGACTGATTCATAGATTGTAAATCGAACGATAATCCGAAACACGTTCCTCAACGACTAGCACCATCGCGTTGTACGTCAATTGAATTTACGATTCGCCACGAACGCCACTCACCTCTTCCCAGCGAAATCATTTCCAGTCATTTTTCTATTTCATAACCATATTTCCTGAGTACGACGTATATATACAATTTTCTATCGTCAAACCGGTCAGCACCGTCAATTATATTTGTTGGGTATAGAATAGAACCATCGATAACACCATCGTACTGTCGCACAGGTTCGTTGTACAATTACGTTTTAAAGCAACGTTCTTTCATTTGCAATGCAAAACGAACACTTTTTAGATTCACAGTAGTGTCCCGAGTTTCACGGCCACGTTAAAACGTCGTACGATTTCTCGTACAACCGCGACCGTATATACATACGCTATCATTTATTCTCGTCCCGTTTCGTCATCCTTATCACTGTTCCGCATCCGTCGACCACGATCACCATGATAATAAAGTTGCTATTCACATTTGCGTGGCAATATTTTGACGAATAAGAAAGGGAAATTAATTTCCGTTGCCGGCTCTGTGCGATTAAGTTTTGCTGTAGATACTTACATGTGCTGTTCGTCGCAAGTGAACGATGAAACACAGAGAACAAGAACCGTTCCTCGACACGACGATTCTCAGATCGACGAAGTAAGAGAAATTTAATTAACTTGCGTACACCGACTAATGTATCAAGTTCCGAGGATAATGTGCGTAATCGAAGTTTCTTCGACGAAGATAGCACTTTGGCTCGCAACTAACGAAACGAGTAACAAAAGCACTTGCGCAACGATCCTCGGCTTGATAAGAGAAAAAGCCTCTAATTTTACTAATTCACTGTCCTACAATGTATTAAGTTTCACTTTGAATAGTTATACAACCGGTCCGAGGTACCTCTTCGTCACGACTCAACGATAGCACGTTGGTTTAGAGCAAACGAAGCGAGCAACAAGCGTATTTGTCCAGTTGTCGGCGTTTCCGTGCGCAGATTGCACGCTATTTCCAGCAACCGGGTACACGGGGCCGGCTCGCGATCATCCTCGTTCCGAGGATCATTCATAATTCTTCGCGACGGGTTCTCCTCTCCTTCTCTGCTCTAACGTTCGCCTAAGCACCGGCAAAGTGTGCACCACGTCCTGCACGCGTTGCATAAGAATTTCCTCGCGAGTCACGCGGTTTCGTATCGACGAACGCGATCGTTTCGCCTTCCTCACGGGTTTTATGATGTTCGAAGTGGATCTAGAAATCCTCCTCGACCACTGGATTACGCGATATTTCAACGAGATATAGAAACGAACAATTTTTCCAACCACTGGATTTTCTATCCGCTGGTCGTACGTTCGAAGTGAATCCGCGAATTGTCGAAGTTTTTGTCAAAATATCGGACAGTCGGATCTTGCTTCTTGACAATGACGATCATTCTTCTAGTTCAGTTGAATTTCACGTTGAGAATAATTTAGAAGCAGTATCTCGATGATATTCAAGAATCATCTAGACATCTGTGATCTCTTTTTAGAAGCGCCACAGTGTTGGAAGAAGATCTAGAAATCAACGATCCCTTTTTCCAAGCGCTGCACGTCACTAGTCTTCGGAAAGAATTTAGAACTCGATAATTTGTCTATCCGAGCGACGTTCTAATCGAAAGAGGATCTAGAGATCGACGATTCGTTCTTTTAGACGTGAGATTCCACGATGTTGAAAAAGCACCCAGAGATCGAAAATCCCATCTTCGAGGCGCTGGGTTCCGCGATGTCCGACGCGAGTCCAGAAATTTTCCAGCCTACTATCCAAGTTCAAAGAGGATCGAGAAATCGTCGAGGCGCTGAATTCAGGATCCACGAACTCGTCGATCAATTCCACAATGTTCCAAGAACGTTCCCTCCTCTTCGATTCTCCTGTCTGGTTTCCACCAATATTCGCCAAGCATCGAAAAATCCTCGATCTGCCTGCCAAAGCGTCGAATTGCACAAAGTCGAAGGAGGATCTAGAAATCATCGATCCCTCCTCTGTCGAGGCACCGAGTTCCAAAAGGTTTCAAGAGCATCCAGAAGTCGTGGATCCTTGCGTGGAGGCGCGTCCGATTGCACGATGTTTCGAACGAACCGGAAAATCCTTCGAAGCGCGAAAGTTAGACGAGGTACGAGGAGGATCTAGAAATCGTGGATCCTCTGTTCGAAGCACTGACCGATCGGTGGCTCGTGGTCGGCGAAAACTCGCTCGGAACCTGTCAACGCGAGAACCACTTCTGAGATTGCGTGCGCCGCGGTATAAGCGAAAATAATCCACGCACACGCGCGCGCGCGGGCGCGCGCGTTTGCACACCCACACTAGCCAAGTAGAATGTGTTTTAAGACGGTGTGGCCGAACGTGTACGCTACTTTACGAGCATTGTTCAATGTGTCACGTGAACGTGTGGAAAGGTAGGCGCGAGCGCGCCTATCAAACTGTGAACGTATATATTTAGATGTGTTTATGCGTGTGTATGTGAGAAAATACGTCACACTGATACGCGTGCCGCATGGAAATAGAGCCGTGTGCGAATGTACTGCTAGTAGAAGAACTTGACATGTGGGCAGAGCTACAGATAAGATTATATGAAGCCGCTCTAGCCAACGTTTTCGACCTGGATTTTTATTGCAATTTTTATATTATTCGTATTGCGTGTAGGTTCGCTTTTCCAAGTTTCGTCGGTGTATGCGTCGTTACGTACAACGATGTGAGATTGAATTCTATTTTGTCGTGCAATAGATACACTGTGCCACTCAAGGTACGACGAAAATCGAGAAAATATCACCCTCGAGGTTGAAAATTTGCCGAGTATATACGAATTCACCTAATTCCCAAATAGACGGAGTATAATTGACAAGGAGGTTGTTCTATATCCGAAAATAAGTCGGAAACGTGTGGTACAATTTTTTCGTCCGAGGCTTCGTTTCCGAGAAAATGAAATTTTCAAACGGTATATACCGCTGTTTTCTTTAAGACGAGGCCACAAGAGAAAAAGTTGTACTCTACATTTTTATATTTAGAGTAACCTTCGGCCAATCGTCCACCTCTTATCGGTCTACAATCAGCAAAAAATACATAGGTATACTTAACAAAGTGTACTTAATATACTTGTCAAATGTGATCACCTAATGCATGAAACCTCGAGCGTAATTTTGTTATCCTTCGTTTTATTTCGTTTCACAGAATCCCCTCTGAACTTCTCTTACGCCGCAAACGTTAAAAATATACACAACGAAGCATCATCAACGACGATACAAATGAAATGAAGAAATTGCGATGGAGAGCCACGTCAAAGGCTTAATTCTAGCAGAATATCTTCGACTTTAATCAGGAATTTAGGTCCACGATGTATACGAGTTTCGAGGTTCACGACAGCTTCAGATTGTAGGTTTCTACGTATAAGAGGCGATCCTGGTAGTCGGTGCGTGGGTATTGCTGGCAAGAACAATTGGATTGTTGTAAGAGGATATTTTTATAGCTTTATGCACGGCATTTTTAATACGGATGAATAGGAAATGGGAAGTGGCGGTGAGGGTCGGTAGTGGGAATTCTGGAAAATGGCTTCTATACGCGCAACTCTGAGATTGGCCTTTGTTTGATGACCGGGGAAAATCGGTAGCTGTGAAACCGTTTTGCTTGTTACAACAAGCAACTTTGCGCACTCCTATACGCCTCTAGTTAACACGTGCGCTCTCACAGCTACGAGCTTTGTTGATCCGCTACGTTTTCTTGGTAAACAGCTCTAGAAGGAAAGCGTATCGGCGGGAAATTTTTAAATAATATCATGGAAATATAACGCATATTTCGCAAAGAAATCATTCACAGGCTCGATTGTATTTAGTTTCTCGCCACCAGCTATTTTCCCCGCTCGTTTACATAATTACTCGCTCACGCTAGCAATGACCCATATCGTTTCCGCTCTATGAACAGTTTCCTCAGTTTCGTTCATTTCTACGATAAAGAGAAATCTCTGGAAATAAATTGGAAATGTTCAGATTGCGATAATCCGGCTAAGTTAATTATAGGAGAAATCGAATGGTGCGTTTGTCGAAGTTCTTCGCTAATTTCCATGCGATTGGCGGCGAAAATAGAAAAAGAAGCGCTATATACGCCTTCTTGTTCGCCAACACGTCAGTACGTGTCACACTACATTCTCCTGACTGGCGTAAGCGGCACAAGTGGCTTTATACATACATATGTATGCAATGTAAATAAGCGTGTACGTAATGTAAGCGGCGCGCAAAAATACCCGTAATACTAAATTATCGGTACAAGCGGTAGCGAACTGCGTTGCCGATAAATCTGCACTTATTTTAATTAATCCCGTTAAAGAACGTGAAAGTCTTGCCACATTGCCAACACCGTGTACCCAGTCGAAGCGTCTTAGGTGCCGATTGGAATTTAATTTAGACGAAAATACAAAGTTATTCGTTCGTGTAACCGTGTTCTGTTCCCTTTTTAACAGACAGTCCAAACAGAATTTATTATCGACGTTGTATCGCCGCTTCTATTATTTCTTTCCTGCTACCTGTTAAATTCGTAAGCGTTATTATATCTTGCATTTTAATCTACGATTTCGAACGGTTGTATAAGTCTTGTATAAGTCTAAGGTTGTGTGAGTCTCTTTTATTTTTTGATGGGGAACTGGTTACACGTCCTGGAATCTCATAAACGGAACGAGTTGGATAAATAGCAATAGAAGGCACGAGTCCTCGAGCAAAGATCCACGACTCGAGATGTTCGTTATTTTTGTTGCAATTATAAAGATAAATATTCATCAAGCCGCTTTCGTACACGTGCCGCCATCTGGGGAAATGCAATAAACATTTGCAGATGGCGCTGCGATAGCTTTTAGAATTTGAAGCAGTTCGAATTCGCGGTTTCGTAGTCGGAATAAAGCTTCTTACGAAAAAAGCACGAGTTATTACGAAACATTAACGAAGTGGTTTGCAATTGTGACAAATTGTTAATCTATAGATAGAAGAAACACATAAGTAACTTTGAAACAACGAAAATTTCCAGGAATAATACATAGGTGTGTAACACTTACGTATATATATGTACATTTATCTTCGTTGTAGCCTATTTCGATTATATAGTAATTGGAAGAGATTCAAAATTGCAAGACGAGATTAATGAATAGCCGATTAAATTAACATAAGGATTTATTGTCTAAAATTTCATCATTTTATATGTACATAGATATATACAGTATTTTATACAGTATTCTTAGTCTTTAGTGATATTTTTAAATCTGAGTTCCATGGAAAGAAACGCTTTCATGTTAGGATCTTGTACTTTGTCGATGATTAATTTTTGCACGTCCACTTCGCTTTCTTCAAGTACCGCGCTTAATTTTTCTGCGTATTGAATCCATACGCAATTTGCGCATCCGGACATACAACAATTTGTGGGTTCCGTCAAGTCGTCTATCGACGAGACACTATTATCTTCGTTCTTTTCTTTTTCTTCGGATGATAACACTGATGGTGTTCCATTGATATATTTTTTGGATATGGAATATATTTGTTGACAATTACATTTTTGGTTTCTGGCTATTGATCGAAAAGGTCGAGCTAGGTTCATTCCTGTTAAGATTCTACCTTGTAGATATAACTAGTTGTAAAAAAAGGAATACGTAATAAGTATTTAATGATAGAATCGATGTTAGTTGTGTAGTTAGCATTAACGATATACAATAAAATGTTTTAATGCGATAAATTATTAAATAAATTTGTAAATGGTTGATCGAAATGTTTAGTAAAACATTGGACATTATCTCCTAACCTCGATGGCCACTGCAACCATAGGCAACAGATAACATAGACTTGAACTTAATGAATTCTTCGTGTCGCACGTTTAAGAGCCCTCTTACGATTTTAATATAACTTTTGACATTACCGACTTGGTAACGAAACGCATCGGCTAAATAAAGAATTCTGTACCTCGTTTGTGTTAAAAAATATTATATAAATTGTTAATAAATATTATATAAATTATTATTTAAATTGTGACAAACCAGATGATAGGGGTGGATCATACATTTTATTTTAAACTATAATTTTATAGACTTAATATTCAAAGTAGCTTATTCGCATTCACGTTTCGAGAATCATCGTAGTAATATTCATTCGATACGACGATGCAACGTCTGAATAATAATTACGGTCGAACCGTGTTTCGACTCGTATATATATATATACAACATCCGTTATTATTTAGTACATCACGTCGTGAAATATATTCGCTGTTTCTATCATAATTATGTAATAACTTTCCTTCTATAATCCTCCGATAATCTTTCTTCAATTTAATAATTCGTTGTTCAATTTTTCACTAGATTAACATATTAAAATATTCTCGTTGATTCGTTAGTATTAAAATAATCAAAACTTAAATTGATCACATTTAGCATAACTGCAACAATGTTATTTTATCTTTATCTACAATTTCTTTTGTTTTTAGTTATATTCTATAATTGAAAATTAAATACATATTTTTGTAATCAACGTTCTAAATCAAACATAAAGTCGCGCGTTCAAGCAGACGACGCGACGCTACTGTAACGACCACGTGAAAGCTGTGTCTCGTTGTTTATCGTAGGAAAATGGGTCGGAAAATTCCAGGAAAAAAGCACAGAGGCGTAAAAGATCCTCTTAAGCAACAGGCAAAACGACTGGCAGAGTGAGTTGTGTGTTAGATATGCTTTATTCTCGAATTATTTACATAAGTTAGTGAACTGCCTATTATAGGTTAGAAACAAAGATAAATGCACCGCCAAAAAATGCAGACGAACAAGCTATACCGAAAACTTTAGAAAGAGTAGTGAAATTGAAAGAGGCAGTGAAGTCAGGGAAGATAACCAAAGTCAAGAAAAAGAAAAAGAAAAAAAATGCCCTCATATCTGTTGGCAATAACTTGTGCTCTAAGCCTTTACATCCAAAGGCTAAACCAGATAAAGTTGTTCCTGTATTTCAACAGAGACCTGGTGAAAGTGAGGATAGATTTTTGCACAGAGTTAACAGGGATACTTACGCCTTTATTAATGAAACTGCCTTTGAGAGGAAATACAGTGTTCAAGTCAATCGAAATCCAAATACAGGAGAGATAGAGGGGCTTTCGAAATGCGAAAAAACTGAGTTAGATGAAATTGACATGTTGAGGTCAAAGCATAAAAATATTAAAAAAAAGAAGAAAAAGAAAGATACTGATGAACCTAAAATGAGTAAGTCGGAGAAGAGGAGAGAGAAATTGAAATCCAAGAAACAAAAACAAATGGAAGAAAAAGTAGATGAATTTGATACTTTTAAAGATCAAGTTAAATTTGGAGAAGTTGCTCATGAACCACCTCAATTAAAAGTCAGGCCAAAACATGCTGACAATATGAGTACCTTTAAGGTAAAGTTTTTAATACAATGTCCTTTTTAGTTATATAATGCTAATAATATTCGCTTATTTTTTGTTACAGCCTGGAAAAAAGAAACTGCTTCTTCATTCAATACTTAAAAAGAGTGAGAAGACAAAAATGGGGACTAAGAAAACAAAAGCCATAGATAAGTCAGGAAAACGCAAGAATCTACCAGTTGGAGAAAGGAGACAGTTAGAAAAACAGCAAAGTGATATCATAGCAGCATACAGAATGTTAAAAGCACAACGGTCGGCTGATGTTAACAACTAGGGTATGTAAATAATTAAAAATTATGAAATGTTTTTATGTATAAGTTTTTTATATCGACATATGAGTAGGATGCTATGAATCATTTTGTTGTAATCGCGAATTTGTTTATTTTTATTTTAATAAAATGTACAATTCTTTCATAATATATGTATTTTTGAACTTAAACATCACATTCTTTTTATACAATTATACAATTATTAGGGTTAACATGAAAATAGATGTATATATGTATATATATATATATTCTCATAGTCAAGATTTCTGTGCAACACATTTATAGGTACTAAAAATTCTTCCATAGGGACTAGTAATAAAGATTCATTGTTATTAACAAAAGAAACAGAACAAATTTCTAACAGTTCTTGCATTGAGTCAATTCAGATCATCTTTTAGCACCAGTGCAGTGTACTTATAAATTTTCTTAAGCTACCATTCAATATACTCTTTAACATTGATTTTATCCAGTAGTCCATACAAATGGTTCTAATCTATCCTCTACTGGTAAAAGATTGTTCAAAGTTTCAAGGCTCTCCAGAGTTTGATTCAGAAGAGAATGACATTTGGTTAGTTGTTTACTAAGCTCGTGTACTTTGTTCAGTTGTTCAGCAAACTTGGCAAACTTTTTTTGCCTTTCTGTTGCTAAATTAAGTATCTTTGTCACTTCTGGCTCGATGTTGATACATAGAGTAGATTGTTCAGCTGCGATCATTTGAGCATTAGTATTAAGATGATGTTGATACCTAGCACACAGGTTAAACAAACCAATGGGATTGAGTCTTTCCAGCACCTCCGGATCTCTGACACCTGGGGGCAAATTGAGAGTGCCACGCATAATAGGTAGGAACATGGGAATACTTTGTAATTTAACCAGATCAGGATCTTTGTCAGCTGTTGGATCTTGCATAGCTGGTTTCACTACTACTATGTTATGGATTTTATCAGAGGTAGTTTTTCTGTAATTAGAAATTACAAATTTATTATTCAAATAAAATATATTACTGAAAAATAAATTTTTAAGATAATATGTTACCTGTAGCTACTGGAACTTAAACTATTTTTACGTCTAGATATATCTTGCCCACCAAAACTTTTGCCTCTATATAGCTGTGACTGTTTATTTGTCATCTTTGGTGAATCTCCAATAGGTCTATTCACAGTGTAAGATATATATGGTAGATCAGAATCCGAACAAATGCTTGCACCAGGACTGGTACATCTCGGTGGTGTGTCTTCTGGTACTCTTTCACGATTTGGTACACTTTTTCCACGTCTCAATGGTATATTTCTTGTCCTGTTAGCGCTAGCGTTGTGCGTACCACCTTGAGAGCTCTGTTCCGATCCCATCCTATCTGGTTCTTTTAAAATTTTCCTCTAATTCTTTCGTAAAAATCACATTAAATATATACACACTTCTCTAACAATCTACATTAATCTGTCTCCACAATGAAAATTTCGTACGGTTATTTTGTCATTAACGATACAGACAGTTGATGTCAGGGATAATTATATCAATAATCGTCATGTTAGATTTAAGGCCATTTGACGTTGCTCGTTCTTGTATGATGTTTTAATTAACGCCGCGTTCGAAGTGTACATTTTTGTTCATCTCACAATTAAGGAAGTTCATAATAATTAACAATGATAAAAACAATTTTTTCGATGCATAATAAATCTTTGATCGTGCCTTGATTACGTTGTAAAATATTACTTAAATAGTAACAGTATCGAATATCGCTATAATACAGTCACTCCGATATCAGTTTTCCGCTCCTATTGTCAAAAAGTCATTTACTTTCAATCATTGATTGTTCATGCGGCTAGATTTCACGTGTCGTGGCTGTTCTTACGGCGAGGACGCCATCTGTTAAAATTGTTCTCGAAGTTGAAAACACGGAAATTGTTTTTGCTCGATAACATAATTTCCTGACATAATTTTTACGGATAGAATATATAGAAGAATGTAAGTATTATATGTTTTTCTTTTTCTTTTATTTTTGAACGAATTTCTTTCCATTTTTAATTTTAACAAAATAGCATCTATAAATTAAAAGAGTGATATTTTAAAGAATAAAAGCTGCAGTACATCGAGTACACGATTTTGTTTTCGCTGTATATTTCGAAACTTTATTTAACGTTTACTTTATTCTCTGGAAGTTAGTAAGAGCTGTTAACACAAACATACGTTTTATTATCGCTCGGGCAGCGATATATAAATCGCTGGGCCGCTGACACGGTTGATCATCGATTTTATCGGTTCCATTTTCGTATTTCCGACAAGTGTTGCCTAAATCTTTGATAACAGCCAAACACGTTGCAGCTGCCTTATGAATAGATAATAATTCTTTTTTTTCATATCTATTTTTTTTCTACACAAAAAATAGATAAGAGTATTCATCTCCTTTTCGTTAAATATATAAAAAAAAGATATCCCATTAATATTTCCACGAACCGCAAAATTTATCCTTATCCAAATCAAAGAAATCTTCTAAAAAAAGAAAAAAAAAATTGTCTTATCCTTTTCAACAAAATCTCTACGAGATAATTTAAATATATTGAAAGATTCGCTCCATGGTTTTATTAAATCGTAATATTGGCCGGTATTGCGCAACATGGAAATTTTCACATTCTACTATGGGTGCAACGATCCTTATATACCAGGTTTGGATTTTATCCAGACTTTCCTCGCCTCGTGTAAGTTCGCCAAAGATATCAACATTAAATTTACATTGATTCTCGGCGTGACGCTGTGCATACCGTTAGGCTTCATTTTTCCCTAAGCCTGACACCAGAAGTTCGCGTTGCTGAAGCGAATTCTTGTGCAATCGCGTTTATATGTCAACGAACGACATTTTCTTCGCCGCTGAATCGCAGAGTTATCGGCCATTCGGTGTTATGCCCCGTACGACTATTACGTATTCGCGAAGATTCACGATTTACATTCTCTTATGTTCTCTTCCGTTTATTTCGTAACGTTTCTTCGTTCATAGGATTTAATTTATAATGGAATTATTAGTAACGCAGTTATCGATATTTGCTTCGTACAAAAAGTTACAAGTATGTACATTTTCTATGCGATATCAGAAACGTGAGAAATCTCTTTGGTCCAGATTTGGATCAAATTTCGTGTTGTTATTTTTGTATTTATCTTTGGATAAATCTATCACACCGTTCTGAGCCGAAAAACCTTTATTGCACTTTCTTGCAGGTCCTTAACTTCCTTTACGACTTGCAGGTCGTAAACTTCCTTTAATTTATACCATAATTCATGTGAAGGTTTGCAATGCTTCACATGACATAGCTCACTCGAACTCATGGTAAGAATAATATCGATTCTGGCTTTACCATCCTTTTTATTCCGTAAAGAGGTTTCATCCGCTGCTTCAGGTTCAATTATTGAACCATTCGCATATTCCCACAAGTCATCTTTAATGAGTATTGCCTCCATTTGCAATTTCCATGTGTCGTAATTTTCTTTATTTAGCTTTCCAATACTTAAACTCGCCCCGCCTGACATTTTTATATTCTTTTGATAACTGTATTATCACGTAAGCAATTATTATATATTCGATAAAGCGCTCTTATGATATTCAACACTGAATCATCGATCACGCACGTTTTTTTTTTTGTTTTTTAGGTTATCTTCTGCGCTCCTCGATATTATTATTAATAATATTTTCAATAAAATAATAACCTGGGCCCATAAGCTGTTATTATTTCTGTATTTAGAGATAGGACCACAATAGCTATTATTTTATTTTTTTTATAAATCTATCATACCGTTCTGAGCCGAAAAACCTTTATTGTTCTTTCTTACATGGGCTAACATCTTAAACCTATCGATTAAATCTATCGATTGTGTCTAGAACTATCTTCTAGTTACTATTTATTGTAACTAGCGCATCTGTATATGGATGGCAAGCGTAAATTCACGTTGTTATTTTCAACATTTCGTAGACTCGTAGAATAGGGAAAAATAGTAGATGCGTAGTTCATCTCCGTTGAAATTTTCGTGTAAATTTTCACCTGAACCTCCTTTGAAATCTTCACAACAACCTTAACATTGGATGAGGATTTGAGCGAAGGAGATCTAGGTAGAGGTTTCGCTGAGAAAAGTACGTACGTACCTATTTTTGGCTGTTGTTCGAGTCTGCGAAGCTTCATCCAAGCCGGAGCCGGACCTTTCGCGATCCTCCCTTGTTAGTTACAATGTCCTACCTGGCATTCTTCCATTTTTCAAGATACATCGAAACACTTGAAGTTGCTCGTTTTATATCTCCAGTAAAGTTATATGCTACAGGCTGTTACGAAGCAAGGTGAAAATAATTTTAATTAAACGAAGAAACACGAAGGTGGCACGAACAAGGTTTCTGGTTCTTTTCAGTTTCGAATCGAGGGGCGGGGGG
>NT_176455.1:850836-853537 GCF_000188095.3 Bombus impatiens
GTAGAATTATTTTCTAACCGAATTCCGAATTCTTCGTTTCATTGTATCGTTAAAACCTTCAGTTTCACGGAGAAACAGACAGCATGGAAAAAGGTAGTCATAGATCCGATAAAATGTTGGAATTTAGTGGATGATGATGGACAGCTGATACGTTCATTTTCGACCTTCGAGCATTCGCTTTCCACTTTCGTCGCGATTCGCGGTCGCTATTTTCGATATTAACAGCGGCCGATCGGAAGTCATTTAGAAAGCGCCGCGGCTTTTAGAGAGAAAAAAAGAATACGAAGCCAGTGATTTTGTATTCGAGTAGCGTATCAACTAAGCGTCCGGTTGATATAACGATTCCCATGTATCGAGTAGAAAAGCGATCGGAAACGCAGTTACAACAGATATACAGAAATTTCTATGAAACGCGCGACACGCTTCACGTTTCATCGCGGCGCTTCCTCTTCGTCGCTTCCCGTGATTTTTAACGAGCACTCGTTACCGAACACTTTCTAACTTATTGACGTATCCGAGCATTATCTTCACGGACCACGACACAACCATGGAAACGGATGGTCGGTCGTGTTTCTTATCGACGTAAAATGAGTGTGCACGAATTCGAAACGCCGGACCATGATTCTTTAAATACGGGCCCCGCAGCCAAACTTTCCACGTTGTTGTCCCCTGGCAGCGTAAAAATTCGGTAATTTGCAAATACACTGTAAAATAATACATTTGTAAATATTCATTTGGGAAGATCGTTTCCTCCTGTTTGATATTCCGAGGTTCTAGGGTACTTGGCTTTCTCAAATAGTTTTCTCCATCTGAATCATTTTTTATGCTTCCTATATTATTTGATTAAGATGGAATTAATCGTTATTGGGTGTCTTTTAAGATTCTATAATTTTAACACTAGAACTATCGATAGTTAAATATATAGATAAATGTGATCTTTAAAAAATACATAATAATAGAATATTTTTATATTTTTCAATTTATTATTTTCTTACTGAAGGAACATTTTTGATATTATTAGTCCATCTGCGACCATGATCGACCTAAATGAGGGTTGACGCATTTATAAAATTGTAGAACCAGTCATTTTGACTGCTGTGGTATTTCTATTGTTGACAATCTAGCGATCCAGTGATCGGTCCGGAATTTTCCTGATAAGTCATATTAAACGATACGCGATAAAAATTTGAAAAACGTGTGGCAAGTTGTAGAAAACGAGGAAACTGGTTAATTGGGGTTCGATAAACAGATTGCAGGACCCTATTACATTTTGACTGGTATTGGTATAAGTAGCCTTGATACAATGTTCTTTTGAACTATGAACACATAAAAAACAAAATAAAATTCATTATACTATTCTTTTAATAATCGTTACGAAAGTCATTACATCATTACGGGAAGAAGATGTAACATGAAGTAAGAATTTTAAAATAAAATTGTAAAACCAGTCGATTTGACTGGTGTGGTAGTTCTAGTGTTAAGAGATCTTATTTACAGATATCTATTTCGAGAAGCCTCCAGTCGATTTTTATTTTTAAGTTAGACAGTTATTAGATCGACAAAGAGTTGCAATTTGCCACGTATGTTGATTATATTTGAAGAAAATACAGGGTAACCCTGATGCAACGATCTTTACCATTAAATTGTTATACAGGGTGGTTGGTAACTGGTGGTACAAGTGGAAAGGGGGTGATTCTACGCGAAAAAGGAAGTCGAAAATATAGAATAAAAATTCTTTTTAATTTTTTTAAAAATCTACAGTAAGATCCGTTATAACGAGACGTGATAAAGTGCACGCGTACCGAGCGAAAATTCAAAGTCGATTTTCTCGAAAACAAAGCCTCAAACGAAAAATTTTTACTCTATATTTTCGACTTCTTTTTTCGCGCAAAATCACCCCCTTTCCGCCTGTACCACCAGTTACCAACCATCCCGTATATATTTGGAAAACCAATAATCGAATCATCATTACCATGTGTCATTGTTAATGGCTGCTAAATGACTCGCGTTGTTCTATTCACCCGAAACAGAAAAATCAAAGATAATTTCAACTTACATAAATGTACTTGCTATCCATACTAGAATAAAACAAATGTGTTTCATCATATTAAAAAAAAAAAAAAAAGAAAGAAATAGCAATGACGAGGAACGACGATATAAAAGCTTCAGCTTGTTCAGACGATAGAAAAATGCATACTATCACAGATATTGAAGTAACTTTACTACAGACGATAGAAAGACATCAATTTTATAGCGTAACGTGATACAACGCGCGACCTGTTCCAAACGCACAATTTAGAAGAAATCTGTTGACTCATTATTAAGATATCATAGCAGCGGGTATTGCGCGCAAACTTACGCCAAGAGGCACGAGAGCAAATGGAATATGCATGCATAAGGCGGTGATGTCTCGTGCAAGCTGTTTCAGATTCCAATATTCCTCTCGAGTGTTGCTACAGTTACGGCCAGACGCGGTACAAGCCTGAATTCTCGAAAATTTCGAACTTCTTGACGCGTTCTAGCTCGTGGTCCGGTTTTTTAATTTCACGTTTCTGGCAAAGGAAAGAGAAAAAAATATACTTGACCGGTGTTTTCGTGGCCGGGATATTCCTCGTGAATAATTCATCGCGGAATTTCGTTCTGCTTCGGAACAATCTCGCGATATATACATACAGCAAGGAGGGAGGGGGGGGGGGCACGG
>NT_176455.1:853795-856678 GCF_000188095.3 Bombus impatiens
CACGGGGAGAATCTGAAAAATTGTTATTTTCCTCGACTGTCGCGAGTTTTTCTTTTCTGTCTCGTATCGTTGCCATTTTTCCTCCGATTATAACTATCTAATCTTTGTTCCCGTGTTCACAAATGCACACAAACACTTGCAGAATCTTCTTACAAACATATTACGCGTCCTGTGTGAAACATTTGTAGATGTTTGTACTCGTATAATTTCGAATCAATCTGAAAACGTGTACGAAAGTTATAGGATATTTAACGTGATTATAAACTTCGCGCGGATCATCCAGATATTTGCACAGTTAATTATTCATCGTATTAACGATATTAATATTTAATCGGGCTATCTTTAGCGATAATCGAGTCGTTTAGAAGCCATTCAGAAGGCACAGCCACTACGTAACTTTGTAAATTGAAGCAGAAAAAAGTGGCGAGTTCAAGCTCTCCTTGTACTTTGCTATTAACCGTGTTATCTTCTCGTTATAAATGAACTTTCAAATTGAATATTAATTACATACCTATACAACGAATGATGCATTTGAAAAATTTTAAAAACAAAAAGAAAATAAAAGGTGGAGTTGATCAACTTCAGATCACCTGAGAGGCTCATATCCTACATATACATACGTATATTGCACACATACACTGACTTCTTACCAAGCGTATGTTTGCAATGTTTGCTGTGACTTTTAGATGTATAGATTTTCAAATTGGCTTTAAACTTTATTATTATTAATCCTGATGGCCGTAGCTCGTTACGATAAAAATAAAATTTCAAAATGTCTCATACATACTTATACATGCTTATGCATGAAAATTTTCTCTTTCGTGACTGACCAAGTAGCTGTTGGTTTATCAAATTGAAAACAGATAATATCTTTTTAAGCAACGTCAACCTTCTCCTGCAGGCTAATGGTACAACGAAGAAAAATTTTATCGGAATAAACGGCTCGTTGAGTGGTTAAACGCTGTACGTGTAACAACAGTGTTTGCCATCGTACGAAGGTAAATTGCACGTTATTACATCGTCCACGATTCTAGTAACATTTTTTGCACGAAAACGGTGCTTGCGCTGATTACTGAAATTACGCATGTACTCGTAATCGCGATACGTAATTTCCATGCTTTTAGTTTGTTCTATGATTTTCGTTATTCCCTTTGCTTCTTTCCGCTTCTTTTTTCTCCTACTGTTTACTCCGATGTTTGATCGTATTTCCTTTTTCGTTTTTCAAATATTTCACAGCAATTTTTCGCTGGGAAACGTGAAATTCAATTATTAACGAAATGATTTTGAATTTCAATGAAACGCGCGCAATCTCTTGCGATTCTTTGAAGCGGCCAGCGTATAATTTGATAATATTTTCCACGTATAAGAACCTCTTATACCTTTTTGTAAGGAATGATAAACTGTTAATTCATCGTCTAATCGTTTATCCTCCTCTTTCTTCTGTTTTTTTTCCTTACGTCAACTTTTATCTTAAGTTGATTAGCGCGTTATTGTTTGTTGGCACGTGCATGTTATTTTTATAAAACGCGACTTCTTGGACGCGTTTCACGTGTCGGCGGGCAGTTTCACAGAGTTATTCGCAATCAGGGAGAATAGAGGCAGTTCCCGCGGCCATTTCTCGCGCGATCGTTTTTCTTTTCTATGGGCAACGATACGCGTTACCTTCTTTCGCCAGTTATTTATTAATCGCGCGCACGGTAACGCGAATTTCAAGAAAGGAGCGTTTCGTTCCTCGTTCCGGCTTCTCCGGCACGGGGACACGTTTGAATAAACAATCTCGTTTCCCGACGAATTTTTCTTCCTCCGGAACTTGCCACGTCGGGCCGAATTCTTTCTCTGTGACAAACGTTCTGCAACATTTCTTCTAGTCCCGGTCAATTTCGTCGACACGCGTTCCTTCAAATGTTGAACACCTTGGACTATTTAACTAACTTTGAATTATCGTCGTCGACGACAGCTTATCTGAAATATCGTCGAACGAAACTAGACTACGAGCAACATAAACGTAAATCAAACAAAAATTATAGTTTCCACAGTCGATAGTAGCAATGATTATCGCTAGGTTGGAAGCTTCTATGTTCTATTACGTTAACCAGCGAAGAAATTATCATCAACTTTTTGCAGTCGAAATGACACGAAGTTTAACATTCTCCAAGTTAATTAATTAATACGTAGCTTTCCGTAGCCACTAGATTTATTGTTCATTGAATATTCACAACCTCGAATTTTCCGGATGTTCTTTGCGATCTTCTCGACTCTTAGAAGCAACATCCGCCCCGAAACTCGTCAAAACGACGAATAATCCAATAAACCCTAAAATCACCGAAACACCGTAATCTCGGAGAGCATCGTCACGCTTCACAGCATCCGCCCGAGGTCTCTCAGAGACGATTTCCGCGTTGAAATCTCACGTAGGATGCCATATCGTTTGCCCATGATGCCGGTGCACGTGCGTTGGGAAGGCAGGTTGGAATAAAAATGAAAATTTCGGGTCAAGGCGAGTGTTTGTCGGACAGAGTTGACACAGCGATATCTAGGTGGATCGACGACGGCTACCGGCAAAGTCTCTTCTTTTAAAAACCTAAAGAGCGGTCGTGGTTGCTCCCTTGGAAGTCGCAATCTCCGGATAAAGATCGTCAGGAGAGAACGCATCGACGTTAGAGGATGAGAGAGCGTGAAAGAGAGAGACGATCAGCGAATATGGGGTTGAGAGAGGAATAAGAAAGAGAGGGCGTGTGAAGGGTTGCGCGTGGCATAGGGGAGGGGTATAAAAGGCGGCATTAAATTTAAATTGCTCGTATCCCTGCGCGTCTAGCGCGAAACTTCAAGAGGTAGCGTCATCAAAAAAAAAAAAAAAAAAAAAAAAAAAAAAAAAGGATGGAG
>NT_176455.1:856789-862518 GCF_000188095.3 Bombus impatiens
AAAAAAAAAAAAAAAAAAAAAAAAAAAAAAAGAAGAAAAAGGATGGAGAGACGACGATGTTTCGTCGTAAAAAGACAGTCGCGATGTGTATCCACCTGTCTCATCCACCAGAGATTACAGCTCGAAACGCGATACCGCTATCGAACAGTCAGATCGGAATCACGATTTTATTCCGTTTGCTCGAAGGATTCCTTCCTCTTCGTTTTCCTTTTTCTCCAGCGAACGGACAATGGTCTCCATCCTTTCTAGAAGTTCATTGGGAATTCTTCCTGGTTGTCTCTGGAGGATCTCTGTATAGTGGGAACGAGTAAATTTAAAAATTGAAGGCGGGAATATCTTTATTTATCTATTTATTTGTTTGGTGGTCGATGGGCGAAGAATTTTGACATTTAGGTCGATTTTGAGCGTAAATATGAAATGCTTTGGGGATATAAGAACGACGATGTTGCACAGTCTGATTCATTAACACGAGCGTTTTTATCGATTCTTTATGAATTTGCTGTTTTAGTAATTTTCGTGTCAGGTCAACATACAGTGGCTGCAACAAAATATTTACACGTATCCCCGTTTTTCGATAAAGCGGTTTTTATCAGCTTCTATATTTCGTTTCTGTAGTGTCTTGCGCAATCGTATGAAAATACTACGAAACGACACGAAATTTAGTATTCTTGAACGTAATTAATTAACACGTTAATGCTGTAACAAATACAGTGATGCGTAAATATTTTGTCTGGCAATTGTATTTATCGTTGTTGGAATTTTCATTATATCTTCTATTATACAGGGTGGTTGGTAACTGGCGGTACAAGCGGAAAGGGGGTGATTCTACGCGAAAAAAGAAGTCGAAAATATAGAATAAACATTTTTCGTTTGAAGCTCTGTTTTCGAAAAAATCGACTTTGAATTTTCGCTCGGTACGCGTGCACTTTATCACGTCTCGTTATAACGGATCTCACTGTAGATTTGTAAAAAAATTAAAAAAAAAAATTTTTATTCTATATTTTCGACTTCTTTTTTCGCGTAGAATCACCCCCTTTCCGCTTGTACCGCCAGTTACCAACCACCCTGTATAATAGAAGATATAATGAAAATTCCAACAACGATAAATACAATTGCCAGACAAAATATCAAATAATTTCCCTGTTAAATGTGTATGCTATATGTGTACGAAATAATAATTTGCAAAATCCATTTCCATATGTAAATACTCTTGTAAAGCTTGTCACATTTTCTTTTACGTAGAACGACTATGAAAATTTCTTTTTTCCAATTTCGTCATCTTTTACTTTCGTGCAATGTAGCATATGGAAAAACGTGTGGGTACAACTTGCAGGGGATGTTCGTGAGCGCCAGGACAATGAAAACAGCTTACATACAAAAATGTCGGTTTTAACTTTCACACCCTATACATATATGGATCGATATTATACAAATATTATAAAAGCAGACATACATTTACGTGTCGACTCAGTTTTAAGATGTCAGGTATGAAGAATTAAGCGATTTCTCTTGAAACGTTCCTCGATCTAAATGCTTATCATCGATTCGCGGAAATTTACACGCACGGTAGAATTCCGTGGTAATTGCTACCCGTGTCATAATAGCAAATAATCATAATCGAACGATTGTTTGCGAATACCAATGAAAGAACGCATGCCTCCCGCTACTTACAATTTTTATCTCCAAGATCTATCGAACGATACTTTCCTTCTTGTCCTTTTCTTGTTCTCCTTCCTAATACATTTGCCGCTTTAGTGAGATTAAACTCTTTTTTCATTCTTATCCAGCGTTATCAGTGTGTCAATTTTCATAACGGATCGTTCCAGAAAATATTTTAACGAACCTAAACACCGTGTTTATTCACGTGACGAAACCTGGCTGGGAAAATTTTTATCCATTGGTAACTTTCTCTTTTAATTGCGGTTCCCATTATCTTCTTCCTTTCTTTCGATATACGCCGTGATTTTTATATTTTGATCTCAAAAGACAACAAGAATTCGTATTGGGATTTTTGTTGGGAAAATTTCATACAGCGCTGCGGTACACGCACAGATCCACGAAACTACTCCAACACTTGCGAACGTCTGTAATGAATGTATCATGTGTGTTATACGCAATATTTCGAAATTTCATTAGCGCTGATACGAGACTCGATTATCACGTTTATTTCGGTACAGTTTGCAACAAATCTGAGTCTGATTTGAATCTTAGTGACGCATATATACGTTCGATATATTTTTATCGAACCCAGCGACTGTTTATTCGCGGTTTTCTTGGGTAATTATTTATTTTAATCATTTAGGTATGAAATGTAGGGAGGCCGTTGATTGGCGGCTTCTGAATCATATCAAATTAATAAATATTTGTTTGGAAATTTTTGCTTTCGTCGAAATTCCTCGGATTCAGAGGGTTGATAAGCTTCGGTATTCAGTGGGACCATTTTTAACACCTGCTATATAGTTAAAGTGGCTGTCGATGCTGCTTATTATACATACTAATTTCTGCTACGTGGTATACTAATTTTTTTATTAAATATATGTCTGCGATAAATATATCGTAACTTCTGTATAGCATTTCCAAATTAGTTTCGAAGCTGACCGATGTAATTATCACAGTCGTGTCTCGTTACAGCGCTAATGAAATTCCAAAATGTTTTCTATGGCACACGCAATAATTGTCGAGATACTTTCGGGAGCCGATGTAAGTTACAAATGTTTCAAAGTGGAATATCCCAAAGAGATTATCGTTAATTGGAATCCCAAGCAACGTAAAATACTTTTATTGGAGCGGAATAATGTTGGTAAGATTAGATCGCGGTAAAATTCGCAAAGTTTATGCGCAGTGCGCGTTCGAACGTCTGTAGGGAATCTTGATCGCTGCTTGGTATGCAGACTACTTTGAGCAAACATTAAAATTTCGTCGAACCGGTCAAAAATTTGGCCGCTTAGGGCTGTTTGCCTGGCAGATCAGCATAAGAATCTGTCGTTCGTGCATCTTCTACTCCTTTCTTCCTTCTGTCTCTATTATACTGCTTGAAACGGTGCCTAAATGCTGACTCATAATTTATGGAGTTGGTACAGCCGATGTAATGAAATTCTTCTCTCGAGGAACATAATTCAGTCATTCATCGGAAAATGGTGACGTCTGTAATAAAAAATAATCATGCGTCAGATCGAATAATAAATTCATTCGCGGTTTCTTAGAAGCGCGCATTATGCGTTATTAGTATTTTGCGGATGTTTGTATTTCACACTTTCACGAACGTAATTAAAGAAATGGAATCTAAGTGGAAACTTGTTTCATCACCTGTATATCGTAATAAGCGATCTACATCAAACATTTTATAGATTTACGTACGTTTTAATCTTTCTTCCAATTATCATAATTATTAATTATCGTTTCAAAAATGCATAGAAATCCACGGTCCAAATATTAGCTTCGTTTAAATCTACACCACAATCAAGTAGTTCTTCATCCCCCTATTTCCCTATATAAATACATGTGTCGTAGCTTTTGTACGAGTATTTTTTTTTTTTAATTCGTACGAGTAATTTTTACGATATTCTTGGAAACGTGTACCGCGATAAAATGACAAGGAACTGATTACTCGAGCGAATATCAACAGTACGAAACACAGTCGGATCACTTTGGTAGGAAACCCTTTTCGAAAAGCGTTCTTTCCTCCGGAAAGGCTGTCGTCCTTTGTCCGATTTCAACCGTCGAAAAAGACACGAACCCGGTGTAACTCGCACGTAACGATCATGAATCGTCGAGCAGAAGAACAAAGGAATAACACACGAAGAATCGAGAAAGAAGAGAAGAAACGCGAGGAGCGCAAGACGTCTCGATCGCATGGCACTTAATGGCCAGCTGGTAATTGAATTTGCAACCGTGCAGGGAGCTCGATCTTGCACGTTCCTTTGTACGGCTCTTGCACTCTTGCACCGGCCCCTGCTCGAGTAGACATTCCGTTTAAGAAGGTTTGCCCGAGAGAGAGGCAGACACGACGAGCAGGCTACGTGTCTTGTCTCGATTCGATCTTCGTCGTTCGGGTCAAGCCGTTTGCATTTACTACCAGCTCTCGCCGTTCGAGTCGCGTTTCGATCGGCCAGAATCGTCATCCGGGCTCGAGTTATTCCTTCCATTTCATCGTCGGTGGTGCTGGTCGACTAGAACAACCGCTCCGGTATTAATTACGCGGCCGAATCATCAGCTCCGTGCCTCTTCGTCGATCGAGATTGCGAGCTTAAATTGATTAACGACTCGCGACTGGATATACCGACGGAGATTGTCTCGGTTCACTCGGGAGTTGAGCAGAATTGTCGAGTTAGGGGATGCAGCTGATATTGTTTGCACGAATATGCCAGCGAAGCTTGCAAGGATTTCAAGGAAATCAACGATTTCCTTCGCTCTTTCAGATTCTTCTCGCAGAGTTTTAATTGTTCGTGGCGAGGAGTGTTTGTATGGTTTCGTTGTAGGCTTTCAAGAAATCATTCTGAAAATATTCCGAGACGCTTGTCAAGGTGTTGTCTACATCGCACAGCCAAACGTCTAAGGCTTTTCCAGGAGAAATACAAATTCATTTCGAGGAAATCGTCATCTGTGTAGGAAGATGCGAATTATGTTAGGAGAATCAATCAAATACGGATCTTGTAATATTCTTTTCTGTATTTATCTTCCTTATATATTAGCAGCAATATTAGTGTATGTGTACTAGTGATATTAGAAAGAAATATATTAACGATACTGTCTCACCGAACTACTCGTACATGTAAAAAAATTCATTTCACGCTCGTGCACGTTCAGCGAGGGTTGTAATTATTTTCTTTGATCGAAAACATGGATTTTAGACGAACCATCCTTGAAATTGGAGAATTAAATATTCTTTCGCAATTTAATGAATTTATACCGTTTGTGACGTACACTTTTGTTAATTTTTGCATCGCTCGTTCATTAACCACGAGCTTTTGTATTCATATCTGACATGAAAAATATGCATATCAAAGGGGATAGCGGTATAACTTGTGTATATATATATTTCTATCTTAAATGATAATTTGTTGATGAGGATTAGAAATTTTCTGAAATGGAAATCGTACGGAATGTTCTATTTATATGTAAAATTTCAAACCCTGATCCACAAATTGTCATTCAAGATAGAAATAGAAACTGTTAAACATTTCTCCAATGTCCAATAGTAACCAGACTACGAATATTTATGCAAATTCACAACCTTCTAAGTAGAATGAAAGAAATGGAATAGAACTAAAAATCTGAAACCTGGATAGAGGATTATAATAGGTATGATAATTTGAATACCTTATTGCTATGAACAGCATTCTATGTATTTTCGAACCTTCAAATTTTCCCTCCCCCCTTGTGGACGAATAAAAATCCGCAATCTAACAATCGACGCAATAATTTGATAACTTTCACTATAAAGTATCGACCACTTCCGATAAATCCAATTCTAAATCTAAATTATCAATAGCCAGGCCTGCCTTTCATCCATTTCTTTCTACCATAAATCGCGGCGTTTAACAACGAAAAATACACTGCGACTTCCTCCCACTCCTTCAACTAATAAAACCGAGAAGTGCAACAGAAAAAGGAAGAAGGGTGAAAAATATTCCCAATAGATTCCGATTTATTCGAACAATTCGAAGCCATCGTTGGCGATGAGTTATTCTACGCGAGCTGGCTGCTGGGGTGGGGGATTGGAGCTGCGG